>NW_026605539.1:0-85615 GCF_945859685.1 Eupeodes corollae
TTTTTCTAGTACATGTCAAGTATCTATTTTGAAGTCTTGATCGATTTTGGGGGTTGGGAAGGATCAGGTGATGGTTTTGGGTGTGATTTGATTTTCGTCTAGAACATCAAAAATCCTTCAGGATACTCCAAAATGACTCATCTATATCTATAATGATAGATCTTGATTAGGAGTATCTTTTTCTAGTACATGTCAAGTATCTATTTTGAAGTCTTGATCGTTTTTGGGGGTTGGGAAGGATCAGGTGATGGTTTTGGGTGTGATTTGAATTTCGTCTAGAACATCAAAAATCCTTCAGGATGCTCCAAAATGACTCATCTATATCTATAATGATAGATCTTGATTAGGAGTATCTTTTTCTAGTACATGTCAAGTATCTATTTTGAAGTCTTGATCGATTTTGGGGGTTGGGAAGGATCAGGTGATGGTTTTGGGTGTGATTTGATTTTCGTTTAGAACATCAAAAATCCTTCAGGATGCTCCAAAATGACTCATCTATATCTATAATGATAGATCTTGATTAGGAGTATCTTTTTCTAGTACATGTCAAGTATCTATTTTGAAGTCTTGATCGATTTTGGGGGTTGGGAAGGATCAGGTGATGGTTTTGGGTGTGATTTGATTTTCGTCTAGAACATCAAAAATCCTTCAGGATGCTCCAAAATGACTCATCTATATCTATAATGATAGATCTTGATTAGGAGTATCTTTTTCTAGTACATGTCAAGTATCTATTTTGAAGTCTTGATCGATTTTGGGGGTTGGGAAGGATCAGGTGATGGTTTTGGGTGTGATTTGATTTTCGTCTAGAACATCAAAAATCCTTCAGGATGCTCCAAAATGACTCATCTATATCTATAATGATAGATCTTGAGTAGGAGTATCTTTTTCTAGTACATGTCAAGTATCTATTTTGAAGTCTTGATCGATTTTGGGGGTTGGGAAGGATCAGGTGATGGTTTTGGGTGTGATTTGATTTTCGTCTAGAACATCAAAAATCCTTCAGGATGCTCCAAAATGACTCATCTATATCTATAATGATAGATCTTGATTAGGAGTATCTTTTTCTAGTACATGTCAATTATCTATTTTGAAGTCTTGATCGATTTTGGGGGTTGGGAAGGATCAGGTGATGGTTTTGGGTGTGATTTGATTTTCGTCTAGAACATCAAAAATCCTTCAGGATGCTCCAAAATGACTCATCTATATCTATAATGATAGATCTTGATTAGGAGTATCTTTTTCTAGTACATGTCAAGTATCTATTTTGAAGTCTTGATCGATTTTGGGGGTTGGGAAGGATCAGGTGATGGTTTTGGGTGTGATTTGATTTTCGTCTAGAACATCAAAAATCCTTCAGGATGCTCCAAAATGACTCATCTATATCTATAATGATAGATCTTGATTAGGAGTATCTTTTTCTAGTACATGTCAAGTATCTATTTTGAAGTCTTGATCGATTTTGGGGGTTGGGAAGGATCAGGTGATGGTTTTGGGTGTGATTTGATTTTCGTCTTGAACATCAAAAATCCTTCAGGATGCTCAAAAATGACTCATCTATATCTATAATGATAGATCTTGATTAGGAGTATCTTTTTCTAGTACATGTCAAGTATCTATTTTGAAGTCTTGATCGATTTTGGGGGTTGGGAAGGATCAGGTGATGGTTTTGGGTGTGATTTGATTTTCGTCTAGAACATCAAAAATCCTTCAGGATGCTCCAAAATGACTCATCTATATCTATAATGATAGATCTTGATTAGGAGTATCTTTTTCTAGTACATGTCAAGTATCTATTTTGAAGTCTTGATCGATTTTGGGGGTTGGGAAGGATCAGGTGATGGTTTTGGGTGTGATTTGATTTTCGTCTAGAACATCAAAAATCCTTCAGGATGCTCCAAAATGACTCATCTATATCTATAATGATAGATCTTGATTAGGAGTATCTTTTTCTAGTACATGTCAAGTATCTATTTTAAAGTCTTGATCGATTTTGGGGGTTGGGAAGGATCAGGTGATGGTTTTGGGTGTGATTTGATTTTCGTCTAGAACATCAAAAATCCTTCAGGATGCTCCAAAATGACTCATCTATATCTATAATGATAGATCTTGATTAGGAGTATCTTTTTCTAGTACATGTCAAGTATCTATTTTGAAGTCTTGATCGATTTTGGGGGTTGGGAAGGATCAGGTGATGGTTTTGGGTGTGATTTGATTTTCGTCTAGAACATCAAAAATCCTTCAGGATGCTCCAAAATGACTCATCTATATCTATAATGATAGATCTTGATTAGGAGTATCTTTTTCTAGTACATGTCAAGTATCTATTTTGAAGTCTTGATCGATTTTGGGGGTTGGGAAGGATCAGGTGATGGTTTTGGGTGTGATTTGATTTTCGTCTAGAACATCAAAAATCCTTCAGGATGCTCAAAATGACTCATCTATATCTAAAATGATAGATCTTGATTAGGAGTATCTTTTTCTAGTACATGTCAAGTATCTATTTTGAAGTCTTGATCGATTTTGGGGGTTGGGAAAGATCAGGTGATGGTTTTGGGTGTGATTTGATTTTCGTCTAGAACATCAAAAATCCTTCAGGATGCTCCAAAATGACTCATCTATATCTATAATGATAGATCTTGATTAGGAGTATCTTTTTCTTGTACATGTCAAGTATCTATTTTGAAGTCTTGATCGATTTTGGGGGTTGGGAAGGATCAGGTGATGGTTTTGGGTGTGATTTGATTTTCGTCTAGAACATCAAAAATCCTTCAGGATGCTCCAAAATGACTCATCTATATCTATAATGATAGATCTTGATTAGGAGTATCTTTTTCTAGTACATGTCAAGTATCTATTTTGAAGTCTTGATCGATTTTGGGGGTTGGGAAGGATCAGGTGATGGTTTTGGGTGTGATTTGATTTTCGTCTAGAACATCAAAAATCCTTCAGGATGCTCCAAAATGACTTATCTATATCTATAATGATAGATCTTGATTAGGAGTATCTTTTTCTAGTACATGTCAAGTATCTATTTTGAAGTCTTGATCGATTTTGGGGGTTGGGAAGGATCAGGTGATGGTTTTGGGTGTGATTTGATTTTCGTCTAGAACATCAAAAATCCTTCAGGATGCTCCAAAATGACTCATCTATATCTATAATGATAGATCTTGATTAGGAGTATCTTTTTCTAGTACATGTCAAGTATCTATTTTGAAGTCTTGATCGATTTTGGGGGTTGGGAAGGATCAGGTGATGGTTTTGGGTGTGATTTGATTTTCGTCTAGAACATCAAAAATCCTTCAGGATGCTCCAAAATGACTCATCTATATCTATAATGATAGATCTTGATTAGGAGTATCTTTTTCTAGTACATGTCAAGTATCTATTTTGAAGTCTTGATCGATTTTGGGGGTTGGGAAGGATCAGGTGATGGTTTTGGGTGTGATTTGATTTTCGTCTAGAACATCAAAAATCCTTCAGGATGCTCCAAAATGACTCATCTATATCTATAATGATAGATCTTGATTAGGAGTATCTTTTTCTAGTACATGTCAAGTATCTATTTTGAAGTCTTGATCGATTTTGGGGGTTGGGAAGGATCAGGTGATGGTTTTGGGTGTGATTTGATTTTCGTCTAGAACATCAAAAATCCTTCAGGATGCTCCAAAATGACTCATCTATATCTATAATGATAGATCTTGATTAGGAGTATCTTTTTCTTGTACATGTCAAGTATCTATTTTGAAGTCTTGATCGATTTTGGGGGTTGGGAAGGATCAGGTGATGGTTTTGGGTGTGATTTAATTTTCGTCTAGAACATCAAAAATCCTTCAGGATGCTCCAAAATGACTCATCTATATCTATAATGATAGATCTTGATTAGGAGTATCTTTTTCTAGTACATGTCAAGTATCTATTTTGAAGTCTTGATCGATTTTGGGGGTTGGGAAGGATCAGGTGATGGTTTTGGGTGTGATTTGATTTTCGTCTAGAACATCAAAAATCCTTCAGGATGCTCCAAAATGACTCATCTATATCTATAATGATAGATCTTGATTAGGAGTATCTTTTTCTAGTACATGTCAAGTATCTATTTTGAAGTCTTGATCGATTTTGGGGGTTGGGAAGGATCAGGTGATGGTTTTGGGTGTGATTTGATTTTCGTCTAGAACATGAAAAATCCTTCAGGATGCTCCAAAATGACTCATCTATATCTATAATGATAGATCTTGATTAGGAGTATCTTTTTCTAGTACATGTCAAGTATCTATTTTGAAGTCTTGATCGATTTTGGGGGTTGGGAAGGATCAGGTGATGGTTTTGGGTGTGATTTGATTTTCGTCTAGAACATCAAAAATCCTTCAGGATGCTCCAAAATGACTCATCTATATCTATAATGATAGATCTTGATTAGGAGTAGCTTTTTCTAGTACATGTCAAGTATCTATTTTGAAGTCTTGATCGATTTTGGGGGTTGGGAAGGATCAGGTGATGGTTTTGGGTGTGATTTGATTTTCGTCTAGAACATCAAAAATCCTTCAGGATGCTCCAAAATGACTCATCTATATCTATAATGATAGATCTTGATTAGGAGTATCTTTTTCTAGTACATGTGAAGTATCTATTTTGAAGTCTTGATCGATTTTGGGGGTTGGGAAGGATCAGGTGATGGTTTTGGGTGTGATTTGATTTTCGTCTAGAACATCAAAAATCCTTCAGGATGCTCCAAAATGACTCATCTATATCTATAATGATAGATCTTGATTAGGAGTATCTTTTTCTAGTACATGTCAAGTATCTATTTTGAAGTCTTGATCGATTTTGGGGGTTGGGAAGGATCAGGTGATGGTTTTGGGTGTGATTTGATTTTCGTCTAGAACATCAAAAATCCTTCACGATGCTCCAAAATGACTCATCTATATCTACAATGATAGATCTTGATTAGGAGTATCTTTTTCTAGTACATGTCAAGTATCTATTTTGAAGTCTTGATCGATTTTGGGGGTTGGGAAGGATCAGGTGATGGTTTTGGGTGTGATTTGATTTTCGTCTAGAACATCAAAAATCCTTCAGGATGCTCCAAAATGACTCATCTATATCTATAATGATAGATCTTGATTAGGAGTATCTTTTTCTAGTACATGTCAAGTATCTATTTTGAAGTCTTGATCGATTTTGGGGGTTGGGAAGGATCAGGTGATGGTTTTGGGTGTGATTTGATTTTCGTCTAGAACATCAAAAATCCTTCAGGATGCTCCAAAATGACTCATCTATATCTATAATGATAGATCTTGATTAGGAGTATCTTTTTCTAGTACATGTCAAGTATCTATTTTGGGGGTTGGGAAGGATCAGGTGATGGTTTTGGGTGTGATTTGATTTTCGTCTAGAACATCAAAAATCCTTCAGGATGCTCCAAAATGACTCATCTATATCTATAATGATAGATCTTGATTAGGAGTATCTTTTTCTAGTACATGTCAAGTATCTATTTTGAAGTCTTGATCGATTTTGGGGGTTGGGAAGGATCAGGTGATGGTTTTGGGTGTGATTTGATTTTCGTCTAGAACATGAAAAATCCTTCAGGATGCTCCAAAATGACTCATCTATATCTATAATGATAGATCTTGATTAGGAGTAGCTTTTTCTAGTACATGTCAAGTATCTATTTTGAAGTCTTGATCGATTTTGGGGGTTGGGAAGGATCAGGTGATGGTTTTGGGTGTGATTTGATTTTCGTCTAGAACATCAAAAATCCTTCAGGATGCTCCAAAATGACTCATCTATATCTATAATGATAGATCTTGATTAGGAGTACTTTTTTCTTGTACATGTGAAGTATCTATTTTGAAGTCTTGATCGATTTTGGGGGTTGGGAAGGATCAGGTGATGGTTTTGGGTGTGATTTGATTTTCGTCTAGAACATCAAAAATCCTTCAGGATGCTCCAAAATGACTCATCTATATCTATAATGATAGATCTTGATTAGGAGTATCTTTTTCTAGTACATGTCAAGTATCTATTTTGAAGTCTTGATCGATTTTGGGGGTTGGGAAGGATCAGGTGATGGTTTTGGGTGTGATTTGATTTTCGTCTAGAACATCAAAAATCCTTCAGGATGCTCCAAAATGACTCATCTATATCTACAATGATAGATCTTGATTAGGAGTATCTTTTTCTAGTACATGTCAAGTATCTATTTTGAAGTCTTGATCGATTTTGGGGGTTGGGAAGGATCAGGTGATGGTTTTGGGTGTGATTTGATTTTCGTCTAGAACATCAAAAATCCTTCAGGATGCTCCAAAATGACTCATCTATATCTATAATGATAGATCTTGATTAGGAGTATCTTTTTCTAGTACATGTCAAGTATCTATTTTGAAGTCTTGATCGATTTTGGGGGTTGGGAAGGATCAGGTGATGGTTTTGGGTGTGATTTGATTTTCGTCTAGAACATCAAAAATCCTTCAGGATGCTCCAAAATGACTCATCTATATCTATAATGATAGATCTTGATTAGGAGTATCGTTTTCTAGTACATGTCAAGTATCTATTTTGGGGGTTGGGAAGGATCAGGTGATGGTTTTGGGTGTGATTTGATTTTCGTCTAGAACATCAAAAATCCTTCAGGATGCTCCAAAATGACTCATCTATATCTATAATGATAGATCTTGATTAGGAGTATCTTTTTCTAGTACATGTCAAGTATCTATTTTGAAGTCTTGATCGATTTTGGGGGTTGGGAAGGATCAGGTGATGGTTTTGGGTGTGATTTGATTTTCGTCTAGAACATCAAAAATCCTTCAGGATGCTCCAAAATGACTCATCTATATCTATAATGATAGATCTTGATTAGGAGTATCTTTTTCTAGTACATGTCAAGTATCTATTTTGAAGTCTTGATCGATTTTGGGGGTTGGGAAGGATCAGGTGATGGTTTTGGGTGTGATTTAATTTTCGTCTAGAACATCAAAAATCCTTCAGGATGCTCCAAAATGACTCATCTATATCTATAATGATAGATCTTGATTAGGAGTATCTTTTTCTAGTACATGTCAAGTATCTATTTTGAAGTCTTGATCGATTTTGGGGGTTGGGAAGGATCAGGTGATGGTTTTGGGTGTGATTTGATTTTCGTCTAGAACATCAAAAATCCTTCAGGATGCTCCAAAATGACTCATCTATATCTATAATGATAGATCTTGATTAGGAGTATCTTTTTCTAGTACATGTCAAGTATCTATTTTGAAGTCTTGATCGATTTTGGGGGTTGGGAAGGATCAGGTGATGGTTTTGGGTGTGATTTGATTTTCGTCTAGAACATCAAAAATCCTTCAGGATGCTCCAAAATGACTCATCTATATCTATAATGATAGATCTTGATTAGGAGTATCTTTTTCTAGTACATGTCAAGTATCTATTTTGAAGTCTTGATTGATTTTGGGGGTTGGGAAGGATCAGGTGATGGTTTTGGGTGTGATTTGATTTTCGTCTAGAACATCAAAAATCCTTCAGGATGCTCCAAAATGACTCATCTATATCTATAATGATAGATCTTGATTAGGAGTATCTTTTTCTAGTACATGTCAAGTATCTATTTTGAAGTCTTGATCGATTTTGGGGTTGGGAAGGATCAGGTGATGGTTTTGGGTGTGATTTGATTTTCGTCTAGAACATCAAAAATCCTTCAGGATGCTCCAAAATGACTCATCTATATCTATAATGATAGATCTTGATTAGGAATATCTTTTTCTAGTACATGTCAAGTATCTATTTTGAAGTCTTGATCGATTTTGGGGGTTGGGAAGGATCAGGTGATGGTTTTGGGTATGATTTGATTTTCGTCTAGAACATCAAAAATCCTTCAGGATGCTCCAAAATGACTCATCTATATCTATAATGATAGATCTTGATTAGGAGTATCTTTTTCTAGTACATGTCAAGTATCTATTTTGAAGTCTTGATCGATTCTGGGGGTTGGGAAGGATCAGGTGATGGTTTTGGGAGTGATTTGATTTTCGTCTAGAACATCAAAAATCCTTCAGGATGCTCCAAAATGACTCATCTATATCTATAATGATAGATCTTGATTAGGAGTATCTTTTTCTAGTACATGTCAAGTATCTATTTTGAAGTCTTGATCGATTTTGGGGGTTGGGAAGGATCAGGTGATGGTTTTGGGTGTGATTTGATTTTCGTCTAGAACATCAAAAATCCTTCAGGATGCTCCAAAATGACTCATCTATATCTACAATGATAGATCTTGATTAGGAGTATCTTTTTCTAGTACATGTCAAGTATCTATTTTGAAGTCTTGATCGATTTTGGGGGTTGGGAAGGATCAGGTGATGGTTTTGGGTGTGATTTGATTTTCGTCTAGAACATCAAAAATCCTTCAGGATGCTCCAAAATGACTCATCTATATCTATAATGATAGATCTTGATTAGGAGTATCTTTTTCTAGTACATGTCAAGTATCTATTTTGAAGTCTTGATCGATTTTGGGGGTTGGGAAGGATCAGGTGATGGTTTTGGGTGTGATTTGATTTTCGTCTAGAACATCAAAAATCCTTCAGGATGCTCCAAAATGACTCATCTATATCTATAATGATAGATCTTGATTAGGAGTATCTTTTTCTAGTACATGTCAAGTATCTATTTTGAAATCTTGATCGATTTTGGGGGTTGGGAAGGATCAGGTGATGGTTTTGGGTGTGATTTGATTTTCGTCTAGAACATCAAAAATCCTTCAGGATGCTCCAAAATGACTCATCTATATCTATAATGATAGATCTTGATTAGGAGTATCTTTTTCTAGTACATGTCAAGTATCTATTTTGAAGTCTTGATCGATTTTGGGGGTTGGGAAGGATCAGGTGATGGTTTTGGGTGTGATTTGATTTTCGTCTAGAACATCAAAAATCCTTCAGGATGCTCCAAAATGACTCATCTATATCTATAATGATAGATCTTGATTAGGAATATCTTTTTCTAGTACATGTCAAGTATCTATTTTGAAGTCTTGATCGATTTTGGGGGTTGGAAAGGATCAGGTGATGGTTTTGGGTGTAATTTGATTTTCGTCTAGAACATCAAAAATCCTTCAGGATGCTCCAAAATGACTCATCTATATCTATAATGATAGATCTTGATTAGGAGTATCTTTTTCTAGTACATGTCAAGTATCTATTTTGAAGTCTTGATCGATTTTGGGGGTTGGGAAGGATCAGGTGATGGTTTTGGGTGTGATTTGATTTTCGTCTAGAACATCAAAAATCCTTCAGGATGCTCCAAAATGACTCATCTATATCTATAATGATAGATAGTTGGGAAGGATCAGGTGATGGTTTTGGGTGTGATTTGATTTTCGTCTAGAACATCAAAAATCCTTCAGGATGCTCCAAAATGACTCATCTATATCTATAATGATAGATCTTGATTAGGAGTATCTTTTTCTTGTACATGTCAAGTATCTATTTTGAAGTCTTGATCGATTTTGGGGGTTGGGAAGGATCAGGTGATGGTTTTGGGTGTGATTTGATTTTCGTCTAGAACATCAAAAATCCTTCAGGATGCTCCAAAATGACTCATCTATATCTATAATGATAGATCTTGATTAGGAGTATCTTTTTCTAGTTCATGTCAAGTATCTATTTTGAAGTCTTGATCGATTTTGGGGGTTGGGAAGGATCAGGTGATGGTTTTGGGTGTGATTTGATTTTCGTCTAGAACATCAAAAATCCTTTAGGATGCTCCAAAATGACTCATCTATATCTATAATGATAGATCTTGATTAGGAGTATCTTTTTCTAGTACATGTCAAGTATCTATTTTGAAGTCTTGATCGATTTTGGGGGTTGGGAAGGGTCAGGTGATAGTTTTGGGTGTGTTTTGATTTTCGTCTAGAACATCAAAAATCCTTCAGGATGCTCCAAAATGACTCATCTATATCTATAATGATAGATCTTGATTAGGAGTATCTTTTTCTAGTACATGTCAAGTATCTATTTTGAAGTCTTGATCGATTTTGGGGGTTGGGAAGGATCAGGTGATGGTTTTGGGTGTGATTTGATTTTCGTCTAGAACATCAAAAATCCTTCAGGATGCTCCATAATGACTCATCTATATCTATAATGATAGATCTTGATTAGGAGTATCTTTTTCTTGTACATGCCAAGTATCTATTTTGAAGTCTTGATCGATTTTGGGGGTTTAGAAGGATCAGGTGATGGTTTTGGGTGTGATTTGATTTTCGTCTAGAACATCAAAAATCCTTCAGGATGCTCCAAAATGACTCATCTATATCTATAATGATAGATCTTGATTAGGAGTATCTTTTTCTAGTACATGTCAAGTATCTATTTTGAAGTCTTGATCGATTTTGGGGGTTGGGAAGGATCAGGTGATGGTTTTGGGTGTGATTTGATTTTCGTCTAGAACATCAAAAATCCTTCAGGATGCTCCAAAATGACTCATCTATATCTATAATGATAGATCTTGATTAGGAGTATCTTTTTCTAGTACATGTCAAGTATCTATTTTGAAGTCTTGATCGATTTTGGGGGTTGGGAAGGATCAGGTGATGGTTTTGGGTGTGATTTGATTTTCGTCTAGAACATCAAAAATCCTTCAGGATGCTCCAAAATGACTCATCTATATCTATAATGATAGATCTTGATTAGGAGTATCTTTTTCTAGTACATGTCAAGTATCTATTTTGAAGTCTTGATCGATTTTGGGGGTTGGGAAGGATCAGGTGATGGTTTTGGGTGTGATTTGATTTTCGTCTAGAACATCAAAAATCCTTCAGGATGCTCCAAAATGACTCATCTATATCTATAATGATAGATCTTGATTAGGAGTATCTTTTTCTAGTACATGTCAAGTATCTATTTTGAAGTCTTGATCGATTTTGGGGGTTGGGAAGGATCAGGTGATGGTTTTGGGTGTGATTTGATTTTCGTCTAGAACATCAAAAATCCTTCAGGATGCTCCAAAATGACTCATCTATATCTATAATGATAGATCTTGATTAGGAGTATCTTTTTCTAGTACATGTCAAGTATCTATTTTGAAGTCTTGATCGATTTTGGGGGTTGGGAAGGATCAGGTGATGGTTTTGGGTGTGATTTGATTTTCGTCTAGAACATCAAAAATCCTTCAGGATGCTCCAAAATGACTCCTCTATATCTATAATGATAGATCTTGATTAGGAGTATCTTTTTCTAGTACATGTCAAGTATCTATTTTGAAGTCTTGATCGATTTTGGGGGTTGGGAAGGATCAGGTGATGGTTTTGGGTGTGATTTGATTTTCGTCTAGAACATCAAAAATCCTTCAGGATGCTCCAAAATGACTCATCTATATCTATAATGATAGATCTTGATTAGGAGTATCTTTTTCTAGTACATGTCAAGTATCTATTTTGAAGTCTTGATCGATTTTGGGGGTTGGGAAGGATCAGGTGATGGTTTTGGGTGTGATTTGATTTTCGTCTAGAACATCAAAAATCCTTCAGGATGCTCCAAAATGACTCATCTATATCTATAATGATAGATCTTGATTAGGAGTATCTTTTTCAAGTACATGTCAAGTATCTATTTTGAAGTCTTGATCGATTTTGGGGGTTGGGAAGGATCAGGTGATGGTTTTGGGTGTGATTTGATTTTCGTCTAGAACATCAAAAATCCTTCAGGATGCTCCAAAATGACTCATCTATATCTATAATGATAGATCTTGATTAGGAGTATCTTTTTCTAGTACATGTCAAGTATCTATTTTGAAGTCTTGATCGATTTTGGGGGTTGGGAAGGATCAGGTGATGGTTTTGGGTGTGATTTGATTTTCGTCTAGAACATCAAAAATCCTTCAGGATGCTCCAAAATGACTCATCTATATCTATAATGATAGATCTTGATTAGGAGTATCTTTTTCTAGTACATGTCAAGTATCTATTTTGAAGTCTTGATCGATTTTGGGGGTTGGGAAGGATCAGGTGATGGTTTTGGGTGTGATTTGATTTTCGTCTAGAACATCAAAAATCCTTCAGGATGCTCCAAAATGACTCATCTATATCTATAATGATAGATCTTGATTAGGAGTATCTTTTTCTAGTACATGTCAAGTATCTATTTTGAAGTCTTGATCGATTTTGGGGGTTGGGAAGGATCAGGTGATGGTTTTGGGTGTGATTTGATTTACGTCTAGAACATCAAAAATCCTTCAGGATGCTCCAAAATGACTCATCTATATCTATAATGATAGATCTTGATTAGGAGTATCTTTTTCTAGTACATGTCAAGTATCTATTTTGAAGTCTTGATCGATTTTCGGGGTTGGGAAGGATCAGGTGATGGTTTTGGGTGTGATTTGATTTTCGTCTAGAACATCAAAAATCCTTCAGGATGCTCCAAAATGACTCATCTATATCTATAATGATAGATCTTGATTAGGAGTATCTTTTTCTAGTGCATGTGAAGTATCTATTTTGAAGTCTTGATCGATTTTGGGGGTTGGGAAGGATCAGGTGATGGTTTTGGGTGTGATTTGATTTTCGTCTAGAACATCAAAAATCCTTCAGGATGCTCCAAAATGACTCATCTATATCTATAATGATAGATCTTGATTAGGAGTATCTTTTTCTAGTACATGTCAAGTATCTATTTTGAAGTCTTGATCGGTTTTGGGGGTTGGGAAGGATCAGGTGATGGTTTTGGGTGTGATTTGATTTTCGTCTAGAACATCAAAAATCCTTCAGGATGCTCCAAAATGACTCATCTATATCTATAATGATATATCTTGATTAGGAGTATCTTTTTCTAGTACATGTCAAGTATCTATTTTGAAGTCTTGATCGATTTTGGGGGTTGGGAAGGATCAGGTGATGGTTTTGGGTGTGATTTGATTTTCGTCTAGAACATCAAAAATCCTTCAGGATGCTTCAAAATGACTCATCTATATCTATAATGATAGATCTTGATTAGGAGTATCTTTTTCTAGTACATGTCAAGTATCTATTTTGAAGTCTTGATCGATTTTGGGGGTTGGGAAGGATCAGGTGATGGTTTTGGGTGTGATTTGATTTTCGTCTAGAACATCAAAAATCCTTCAGGATGCTCCAAAATGACTCATCTATATCTATAATGATAGATCTTGATTAGGAGTATCTTTTTCTAGTACATGTCAAGTATCTATTTTGAAGTCTTGATCGATTTTGGGGGTTGGGAAGGATCAGGTGATGGTTTTGGGTGTGATTTGATTTTCGTCTAGAACATCAAAAATCCTTCAGGATGCTCCAAAATGACTCATCTATATCTATAATGATAGATCTTGATTAGGAGTATCTTTTTCTAGTACATGTCAAGTATCTATTTTGAAGTCTTGATCGATTTTGGGGGTTGGGAAGGATCAGGTGATGGTTTTGGGTGTGATTTGATTTTCGTCTAGAACATCAAAAATCCTTCAGGATGCTCCAAAATGACTCATCTATATCTATAATGATAGATCTTGATTAGGAGTATCTTTTTCTAGTACATGTCAAGTATCTATTTTGAAGTCTTGATCGATTTTGGGGGTTGGGAAGGATCAGGTGATGGTTTTGGGTGTGATTTGATTTTCGTCTAGAACATCAAAAATCCTTCAGGATGCTCCAAAATGACTCATCTATATCTATAATGATAGATCTTGATTAGGAGTATCTTTTTCTAGTACATGTCAAGTATCTATTTTGAAGTCTTGATCGATTTTGGGGGTTGGGAAGGATCAGGTGATGGTTTTGGGTGTGATTTGATTTTCGTCTAGAACATCAAAAATCCTTCAGGATGCTCCAAAATGACTCATCTATATCTATAATGATAGATCTTGATTAGGAGTATCTTTTTCTAGTACATGTCAAGTATCTATTTTGAAGTCTTGATCGATTTTGGGGGTTGGGAAGGATCAGGTGATGGTTTTGGGTGTGATTTGATTTTCGTCTAGAACATCAAAAATCCTTCAGGATGCTCCAAAATGACTCATCTATATCTATAATGATAGATCTTGATTAGGAGTATCTTTTTCTAGTACATGTCAAGTATCTATTTTGAAGTCTTGATCGATTTTGGGGGTTGGGAAGGATCAGGTGATGGTTTTGGGTGTGATTTGATTTTCGTCTAGAACATCAAAAATCCTTCAGGATGCTCCAAAATGACTCATCTATATCTATAATGATAGATCTTGATTAGGAGTATCTTTTTCTAGTACATGTCAAGTATCTATTTTGAAGTCTTGATCGATTTTGGGGGTTGGGAAAGATCAGGTGATGGTTTTGGGTGTGATTTGATTTTCGTCTAGAACATCAAAAATCCTTCAGGATGCTCCAAAATGACTCATCTATATCTATAATGATAGATCTTGATTAGGAGTATCTTTTTCTAGTACATGTCAAGTATCTATTTTGAAGTCTTGATCGATTTTGGGGGTTGGGAAGGATCAGGTGATGGTTTTGGGTGTGATTTGATTTTCGTCTAGAACATCAAAAATCCTTCAGGATGCTCCAAAATGACTCATCTATATCTATAATGATAGATCTTGATTAGGAGTATCTTTTTCTAGTACATGTCAAGTATCTATTTTGAAGTCTTGATCGATTTTGGGGGTTGGGAAGGATCAGGTGATGGTTTTGGGTGTGATTTGATTTTCGTCTAGAACATCAAAAATCCTTCAGGATGCTCCAAAATGACTCATCTATATCTATAATGATAGATCTTGATTAGAAGTATCTTTTTCTAGTACATGTCAAGTATCTATTTTGAAGTCTTGATCGATTTTGGGGGTTGGGAAGGATCAGGTGATGGTTTTGGGTGTGATTTGATTTTCGTCTAGAACATCAAAAATCCTTCAGGATGCTCCAAAATGACTCATCTATATCTATAATGATAGATCTTGATTAGGAGTATCTTTTTCTAGTACATGTCAAGTATCTATTTTGAAGTCTTGATCGATTTTGGGGGTTGGGAAGGATCAGGTGATGGTTTTGGGTGTGATTTGATTTTCGTCTAGAACATCAAAAATCCTTCAGGATGCTCCAAAATGACTCATCTATATCTATAATGATAGATCTTGATTAGGAGTATCTTTTTCTAGTACATGTCAAGTATCTATTTTGAAGTCTTGATCGATTTTGGGGGTTGGGAAGGATCAGGTGATGGTTTTGGGTGTGATTTGATTTTCGTCTAGAACATCAAAAATCCTTCAGGATGCTCCAAAATGACTCATCTATATCTATAATGATAGATCTTGATTAGGAGTATCTTTTTCTAGTACATGTCAAGTATCTATTTTGAAGTCTTGATCGATTTTGGGGGTTGGGAAGGATCAGGTGATGGTTTTGGGTGTGATTTGATTTTCGTCTAGAACATCAAAAATCCTTCAGGATGCTCCAAAATGACTCATCTATATCTATAATGATAGATCTTGATTAGGAGTATCTTTTTTTAGTACATGCCAAGTATCTATTTTGAAGTCTTGATCGATTTTGGGGGTTGGGAAGGATCAGGTGATGGTTTTGGGTGTGATTTGATTTTCGTCTAGAACATCAAAAATCCTTCAGGATGCTCCAAAATGACTCATCTATATCTATAATGATAGATCTTGATTAGGAGTATCTTTTTCTAGTACATGTCAAGTATCTATTTTGAAGTCTTGATCGATTTTGGGGGTTGGGAAGGATCAGGTGATGGTTTTGGGTGTGATTTGATTTTCGTCTAGAACATCAAAAATCCTTCAGGATGCTCCAAAATGACTCATCTATATCTATAATGATAGATCTTGATTAGGAGTATCTTTTTCTAGTGCATGTCAAGTATCTATTTTGAAGTCTTGATCGATTTTGGGGGTTGGGAAGGATCAGGTGATGGTTTTGGGTGTGATTTGATTTTCGTCTAGAACATCAAAAATCCTTCAGGATGCTCCAAAATGACTCATCTATATCTATAATGATAGATCTTGATTAGAAGTATCTTTTTCTAGTACATGTCAAGTATCTATTTTGAAGTCTTGATCGATTTTGGGGGTTGGGAAGGATCAGGTGATGGTTTTGGGTGTGATTTGATTTTCGTCTAGAACATCAAAAATCCTTCAGGATGCTCCAAAATGACTCATCTATATCTATAATGATAGATCTTGATTAGGAGTATCTTTTTCTAGTACATGTCAAGTATCTATTTTGAAGTCTTGATCGATTTTCGGGGTTGGGAAGGATCAGGTGATGGTTTTGGGTGTGATTTGATTTTCGTCTAGAACATCAAAAATCCTTCAGGATGCTCCAAAATGACTCATCTATATCTATAATGATAGATCTTGATTAGGAGTATCTTTTTCTAGTACATGTCAAGTATCTATTTTGAAGTCTTGATCGATTTTGGGGGTTGGGAAGTATCAGGTGATGGTTTTGGGTGTGATTTGATTTTCGTCTAGAACATCAAAAATCCTTCAGGATGCTCCAAAACGACTCATCTATTTCTATAATGATAGATCTTGATTAGGAGTATCTTTTTCTAGTACATGTCAAGTATCTATTTTGAAGTCTTGATCGATTTTGGGGGTTGGGAAGGATCAGGTGATGGTTTTGGGTGTGATTTGATTTTCGTCTAGAACATCAAAAATCCTTCAGGATGCTCCAAAATGACTTATCTATATCTATAATGATAGATCTTGATTAGGAGTATCTTTTTCTAGTACATGTCAAGTATCTATTTTGAAGTCTTGATCGATTTTGGGGGTTGGGAAGGATCAGGTGATGGTTTTGGGTGTGATTTGATTTTCGTCTAGAACATCAAAAATCCTTCAGGATGCTCCAAAATGACTCATCTATATCTATAATGATAGATCTTGATTAGGAGTATCTTTTTCTAGTACATGTCAAGTATCTATTTTGAAGTCTTGATCGATTTTGGGGGTTGGGAAGGATCAGGTGATTGTTTTGGGTGTGATTTGATTTTCGTCTAGAACATCACAAATCCTTCAGGATGCTCCAAAATGACTCATCTATATCTATAATGATAGATCTTGATTAGGAGTATCTTTTTCTAGTACATGTCAAGTATCTATTTTGAAGTCTTGATCGATTTTGGGGGTTGGGAAGGATCAGGTGATGGTTTTGGGTGTAATTTGATTTTCGTCTAGAACATCAAAAATCCTTCAGGAAGCTCCAAAATGACTCATCTATATCTATAATGATAGATCTTGATTAGGAGTATCTTTTTCTAGTACATGTCAAGTATCTATTTTGAAGTCTTGATCGATTTTGGGGGTTGGGAAGGATCAGGTGATGGTTTTGGGTGTGATTTGATTTTCGTCTAGAACATCACAAATCCTTCAGGATGCACCAAAATGACTCATCTATATCTATAATGATAGATCTTGATTAGGAGTATCTTTTTCTAGTACATGTCAAGTATCTATTTTGAAGTCTTGATCGATTTTGGGGGTTGGGAAGGATCAGGTGATGGTTTTGGGTGTAATTTGATTTTCGTCTAGAACATCAAAAATCCTTCAGGAAGCTCCAAAATGACTCATCTATATCTATAATGATAGATCTTGATTAGGAGTATCTTTTTCTAGTACATGTCAAGTATCTATTTTGAAGTCTTGATCGATTTTGGGGGTTGGGAAGGATCAGGTGATGGTTTTGGGTGTGATTTGATTTTCGTCTAGAACATCAAAAATCCTTCAGGATGCTCCAAAATGACTCATCTATATCTATAATGATAGATCTTGATTAGGAGTATCTTTTTCTAGTACATGTCAAGTACCTATTTTGAAGTCTTGATCGATTTTGGGGGTTGGGAAGGATCAGGTGATGGTTTTGGGTGTGATTTGATTTTCGTCTAGAACATCAAAAATCCTTCAGGATGCTCCAAAATGACTCATCTATATCTATAATGATAGATCTTGATTAGGAGTATCTTTTTCTAGTACATGTCAAGTATCTATTTTGAAGTCTTGATCGATTTTTAGGGTTGGGAAGGATCAGGTAATGGTTTTGGGTGTGATTTGATTTTCGTCTAGAACATCAAAAATCCTTCAGGATGCTCCAAAATGACTCATCTATATCTATAATGATAGATCTTGATTAGGAGTATCTTTTTCTAGTACATGTCAAGTATCTATTTTGAAGTCTTGGTCGATTTTGGGGGTTGGGAAGGATCAGGTGATGGTTTTGGGTGTGATTTGATTTTCGTCTAGAACATCAAAAATCCTTCAGGATGCTCCAAAATGACTCATCTATATCTATAATGATAGATCTTGATTAGGAGTATCTTTTTCTAGTACATGTCAAGTATCTATTTTGAAGTCTTGATCGATTTTGGGGGTTGGGAAGGATCAGGTGATGGTTTTGGGTGTGATTTGATTTTCGTCTAGAACATCAAAAATCCTTCAGGATGCTCCAAAATGACTCATCTATATCTATAATGATAGATCTTGATTAGGAGTATCTTTTTCTAGTACATGTCAAGTATCTATTTTGAAGTCTTGATCGATTTTGGGGGTTGGGAAGGATCAGGTGATGGTTTTGGGTGTGATTTGATTTTCGTCTAGAACATCAAAAATCCTTCAGGATGCTCCAAAATGACTCATCTATATCTATAATGATAGATCTTGATTAGGAGTATCTTTTTCTAGTACATGTCAAGTATCTATTTTGAAGTCTTGATCGATTTTGGGGGTTGGGAAGGATCAGGTGATGGTTTTGGGTGTGATTTGATTCTCGTCTAGAACATCAAAAATCCTTCAGGATGCTCCAAAATGACTCATCTATATCTATAATGATAGATCTTGATTAGGAGTATCTTTTTCTAGTACATGTCAAGTATCTATTTTGAAGTCTTGATCGATTTTGGGGGTTGGGAAGGATCAGGTGATGGTTTTGGGTGTGATTTGATTTTCGTCTAGAACATCAAAAATCCTTCAGGATGCTCCAAAATGACTCATCTATATCTATAATGATAGATCTTGATTAGGAGTATCTTTTTCTAGTACATGTCAAGTATCTATTTTGAAGTCTTGATCGATTTTGGGGGTTGGGAAGGATCAGGTGATGGTTTTGGGTGTGATTTGATTTTCGTCTAGAACATCAAAAATCCTTCAGGATGCTCCAAAATGACTCATCTATATCTATAATGATAGATCTTGATTAGGAGTATCTTTTTCTAGTACATGTCAAGTATCTATTTTGAAGTCTTGATCGATTTTGGGGGTTGGGAAGGATCAGAAGATGGTTTTGGGTGTGATTTGATTTTCGTCTAGAACATCAAAAATCCTTCAGGATGCTCCAAAATGACTCATCTATATCTATAATGATAGATATTGATTAGGAGTATCTTTTTCTAGTACATGTCAAGTATCTATTTTGAAGTCTTGATCGATTTTGGGGGTTGAGAAGGATCAGGTGATGGTTTTGGGTGTGATTTGATTTTCGTCTAGAACATCAAAAATCCTTCAGGATGCTCCAAAATGACTCATCTATATCTATAATGATAGATCTTGATTAGGAGTATCTTTTTCTAGTACATGTCAAGTATCTATTTTGAAGTCTTGATCGATTTTGGGGGTTGGGAAGAATCAGGTGATGGTTTTGGGTGTGATTTGATTTTCGTCTAGAACATCAAAAATCCTTCAGGATGCTCCAAAATGACTCATCTATATCTATAATGATAGATCTTGATTAGGAGTATCTTTTTCTAGTACATGTCAAGTATCTATTTTGAAGTCTTGATCGATTTTGGGGGTTGGGAAGGATCAGGTGATGGTTTTGGGTGTGATTTGATTTTCGTCTAGAACATCAAAAATCCTTCAGGATGCTCCAAAATAACTCATCTATATCTATAATGATAGATCTTGATTAGGAGTATCTTTTTCTAGTACATGTCAAGTACCTATTTTGAAGTCTTGATCGATTTTGGGGGTTGGGAAGGATCAGGTGATGGTTTTGGGTGTGATTTGATTTTCGTCTAGAACATCAAAAATCCTTCAGGATGCTCCAAAATGACTCATCTATATCTATAATGATAGATCTTGATTAGGAGTATCTTTTTCTAGTACATGTCAAGTATCTATTTTGAAGTCTTGATCGATTTTGGGGGTTGGGAAGGATCAGGTAATGGTTTTGGGTGTGATTTGATTTTCGTCTAGAACATCAAAAATCCTTCAGGATGCTCCAAAATGACTCATCTATATCTATAATGATAGATCTTGATTAGGAGTATCTTTTTCTAGTACATGTCAAGTATCTATTTTGAAGTCTTGGTCGATTTTGGGGGTTGGGAAGGATCAGGTGATGGTTTTGGGTGTGATTTGATTTTCGTCTAGAACATCAAAAATCCTTCAGGATGCTCCAAAATGACTCATCTATATCTATAATGATAGATCTTGATTAGGAGTATCTTTTTCTAGTACATGTCAAGTATCTATTTTGAAGTCTTGATCGATTTTGGGGGTTGGGAAGGATCAGGTGATGGTTTTGGGTGTGATTTGATTTTCGTCTAGAACATCAAAAATCCTTCAGGATGCTCCAAAATGACTCATCTATATCTATAATGATAGATCTTGATTAGGAGTATCTTTTTCTAGTACATGTCAAGTATCTATTTTGAAGTCTTGATCGATTTTGGGGGTTGGGAAGGATCAGGTGATGGTTTTGGGTGTGATTTGATTTTCGTCTAGAACATCAAAAATCCTTCAGGATGCTCCAAAATGACTCATCTATATCTATAATGATAGATCTTGATTAGGAGTATCTTTTTCTAGTACATGTCAAGTATCTATTTTGAAGTCTTGATCGATTTTGGGGGTTGGGAAGGATCAGGTGATGGTTTTGGGTGTGATTTGATTTTCGTCTAGAACATCAAAAATCCTTCAGGATGCTCCAAAATGACTCATCTATATCTATAATGATAGATCTTGATTAGGAGTATCTTTTTCTAGTACATGTCAAGTATCTATTTTGAAGTCTTGATCGATTTTGGGGGTTGGGAAGGATCAGGTGATGGTTTTGGGTGTGATTTGATTTTCGTCTAGAACATCAAAAATCCTTCAGGATGCTCCAAAATGACTCATCTATATCTATAATGATAGATCTTGATTAGGAGTATCTTTTTCTAGTACATGTCAAGTATCTATTTTGAAGTCTTGATCGATTTTGGCGGTTGGGAAGGATCAGGTGATGGTTTTGGGTGTGATTTGATTTTCGTCTAGAACATCAAAAATCCTTCAGGATGCTCCAAAATGACTCATCTATATCTATAATGATAGATCTTGATTAGGAGTATCTTTTTCTAGTACATGTCAAGTATCTATTTTGAAGTCTTGATCGATTTTGGGGGTTGGGAAGAATCAGGTGATGGTTTTGGGTGTGATTTGATTTTCGTCTAGAACATCAAAAATCCTTCAGGATGCTCCAAAATGACTCATCTATATCTATAATGATAGATCTTGATTAGGAGTATCTTTTTTTAGTACGTGCGCAGTATCTATTTTGAAGTCTTGATCGATTTTGGGGGTTGGGAAGGATCAGGTGATGGTTTTGGGTGTGATTTGATTTTCGTCTAGAACATCAAAAATCCTTCAGGATGCTCTAAAATGACTCATCTATATCTATAATGATAGATCTTGATTAGGAGTATCTTTTTCTTGTACATGTCAAGTATCTATTTTGAAGTCTTGATCGATTTTGGGGGTTGGGAAGGATCAGGTGATGGTTTTGGGTGTGATTTGATTTTCGTCTAGAACATCAAAAATCCTTCAGGATGCTCCAAAATGACTCATCTATATCTATAATGATAGATCTTGATTAGGAGTATCTTTTTCTAGTGCATGTCAAGTATCTATTTTGAAGTCTTGATCGATTTTGGGGGTTGGGAAGGATCAGGTGATGGTTTTGGGTGTGATTTGATTTTCGTCTAGAACATCAAAAATCCTTCAGGATGCTCCAAAATGACTCATCTATATCTATAATGATAGATCTTGATTAGAAGTATCTTTTTCTAGTACATGTCAAGTATCTATTTTGAAGTCTTGATCGATTTTGGGGGTTGGGAAGGATCAGGTGATGGTTTTGGGTGTGATTTGATTTTCGTCTAGAACATCAAAAATCCTTCAGGATGCTCCAAAATGACTCATCTATATCTATAATGATAGATCTTGATTAGGAGTATCTTTTTCTAGTACATGTCAAGTATCTATTTTGAAGTCTTGATCGATTTTGGGGGTTGGGAAGGATCAGGTGATGGTTTTGGGTGTGATTTGATTTTCGTCTAGAACATCAAAAATCCTTCAGGATGCTCCAAAATGACTCATCTATATCTATAATGATAGATCTTGATTAGGAGTATCTTTTTCTAGTACATGTCAAGTATCTATTTTGAAGTCTTGATCGATTTTGGGGGTTGGGAAGTATCAGGTGATGGTTTTGGGTGTGATTTGATTTTCGTCTAGAACATCAAAAATCCTTCAGGATGCTCCAAAACGACTCATCTATATCTATAATCATAGATCTTGATTAGGAGTATCTTTTTCTAGTACATGTCAAGTATCTATTTTGAAGTCTTGATCGATTTTGGGGGTTGGGAAGGATCAGGTGATGGTTTTGGGTGTGATTTGATTTTCGTCTAGAACATCAAAAATCCTTCAAGATGCTCCAAAATGACTTATCTATATCTATAATGATAGATCTTGATTAGGAGTATCTTTTTCTAGTACATGTCAAGTATCTATTTTGAAGTCTTGATCGATTTTGGGGGTTGGGAAGGATCAGGTGATGGTTTTGGGTGTGATTTGATTTTCGTCTAGAACATCAAAAATCCTTCAGGATGCTCCAAAATGACTCATCTATATCTATAATGATAGATCTTGATTAGGAGTATCTTTTTCTAGTACATGTCAAGTATCTATTTTGAAGTCTTGATCGATTTTGGGGGTTGGGAAGGATCAGGTGATGGTTTTGGGTGTGATTTGATTTTCGTCTAGAACATCAAAAATCCTTCAGGATGCTCCAAAATGACTCATCTATATCTATAATGATAGATCTTGATTAGGAGTATCTTTTTCTAGTACATGTCAAGTATCTATTTTGAAGTCTTGATCGATTTTGGGGGTTGGGAAGGATCAGGTGATGGTTTTGGGTGTGATTTGATTTTCGTCTAGAACATCAAAAATCCTTCAGGATGCTCCAAAATGACTCATCTATATCTATAATAATAGATCTTGATTAGGAGTATCTTTTTCTAGTACATGTCAAGTATCTATTTTGAAGTCTTGATCGATTTTGGGGGTTGGGAAGGATCAGGTGATGGTTTTGGGTGTGATTTGATTTTCGTCTAGAACATCAAAAATCCTTCAGGATGCTCCAAAATGACTCATCTATATCTATAATGATAGATCTTGATAAGGAGTATCTTTTTCTAGTACATGTCAAGTATCTTTTTTGAAGTCTTGATCGGTTTTGGGGGTTGGGAAGGATCAGGTGATGGTTTTGGGTGTGATTTGATTTTCGTCTAGAACATCAAAAATCCTTCAGGATGCTCCAAAATGACTCATCTATATCTATAATGATAGATCTTGATTAGGAGTATCTTTTTCTAGTACATGTCAAGTATCTATTTTGAAGTCTTGATCGATTTTGGGGGTTGGGAAGGATCAGGTGATGGTTTTGGGTGTGATTTGATTTTCGTCTAGAACATCAAAAATCCTTCAGGATGCTCCAAAATGACTCATCTATATCTATAATGATAGATCTTGATTAGGAGTATCTTTTTCTAGTACATGTCAAGTATCTATTTTGAAGTCTTGATCGATTTTGGGGGTTGGGAAGGATCAGGTGATGGTTTTGGGTGTGATTTGATTTTCGTCTAGAACATCAAAAATCCTTCAGGATGCTCCAAAATGACTCATCTATATCTATAATGATAGATCTTGATTAGGAGTATCTTTTTCTAGTACATGTCAAGTATCTATTTTGAAGTCTTGATCGATTTTGGGGGTTGGGAAGAATCAGGTGATGGTTTTGGGTGTGATTTGATTTTCGTCTAGAACATCAAAAATCCTTCAGGATGCTCCAAAATGACTCATCTATATCTATAATGATAGATCTTGATTAGGAGTATCTTTTTCTAGTACATGTCAAGTATCTATTTTGAAGTCTTGATCGATTTTGGGGGTTGGGAAGGATCAGGTGATGGTTTTGGGTGTGATTTGATTTTCGTCTAGAACATCAAAAATCCTTCAGGATGCTCCAAAATGACTCATCTATATCTATAATGATAGATCTTGATTAGGAGTATCTTTTTCTAGTACATGTCAAGTACCTATTTTGAAGTCTTGATCGATTTTGGGGGTTGGGAAGGATCAGGTGATGGTTTTGGGTGTGATTTGATTTTCGTCTAGAACATCAAAAATCCTTCAGGATGCTCCAAAATGACTCATCTATATCTATAATGATAGATCTTGATTAGGAGTATCTTTTTCTAGTACATGTCAAGTATCTATTTTGAAGTCTTGATCGATTTTGGGGGTTGGGAAGGATCAGGTAATGGTTTTGGGTGTGATTTGATTTTCGTCTAGAACATCAAAAATCCTTCAGGATGCTCCAAAATGACTCATCTATATCTATAATGATAGATCTTGATTAGGAGTATCTTTTTCTAGTACATGTCAAGTATCTATTTTGAAGTCATGGTCGATTTTGGGGGTTGGGAAGGATCAGGTGATGGTTTTGGGTGTGATTTGATTTTCGTCTAGAACATCAAAAATCCTTCAGGATGCTCCAAAATGACTCATCTATATCTATAATGATAGATCTTGATTAGGAGTATCTTTTTCTAGTACATGTCAAGTATCTATTTTGAAGTCTTGATCGATTTTGGGGGTTGGGAAGGATCAGGTGATGGTTTTGGGTGTGATTTGATTTTCGTCTAGAACATCAAAAATCCTTCAGGATGCTCCAAAATGACTCATCTATATCTATAATGATAGATCTTGATTAGGAGTATCTTTTTCTAGTACATGTCAAGTATCTATTTTGAAGTCTTGATCGATTTTGGGGGTTGGGAAGGATCAGGTGATGGTTTTGGGTGTGATTTGATTTTCGTCTAGAACATCAAAAATCCTTCAGGATGCTCCAAAATGACTCATCTATATCTATAATGATAGATCTTGATTAGGAGTATCTTTTTCTAGTACATGTCAAGTATCTATTTTGAAGTCTTGATCGATTTTGGGGGTTGGGAAGGATCAGGTGATGGTTTTGGGTGTGATTTGATTTTCGTCTAGAACATCAAAAATCCTTCAGGATGCTCCAAAATGACTCATCTATATCTATAATGATAGATCTTGATTAGGAGTATCTTTTTCTAGTACATGTCAAGTATCTATTTTAAAGTCTTGATCGATTTTGGGGGTTGGGAAGGATCAGGTGATGGTTTTGGGTGTGACTTGATTTTCGTCTAGAACATCAAAAATCCTTCAGGATGCTCCAAAATGACTCATCTATATCTATAATGATAGATCTTGATTAGGAGTATCTTTTTCTAGTACATGTCAAGTATCTATTTTGAAGTCTTGATCGATTTTGGGGGTTGGGAAGGATCAGGTGATGGTTTTGGGTGTGATTTGATTTTCGTCTAGAACATCAAAAATCCTTCAGGATGCTCCAAAATGACTCATCTATATCTATAATGATAGATCTTGATTAGGAGTATCTTTTTCTAGTACATGTCAAGTATCTATTTTGAAGTCTTGATCGATTTTGGGGGTTGGGAAGGATCAGGTGATGGTTTTGGGTGTGATTTGATTTTCGTCTAGAACATCAAAAATCCTTCAGGATGCTCCAAAATGACTCATCTATATCTATAATGATAGATCTTGATTAGGAGTATCTTTTTCTAGTACATGTCAAGTATCTATTTTGAAGTCTTGATCGATTTTGGGGGTTGGGAAGGATCAGGTGATGGTTTTGGGTGTGATTTGATTTTCGTCTAGAACATCAAAAATCCTTCAGGATGCTCCAAAATGACTCATCTATATCTATAATGATAGATCTTGATTAGGAGTATCTTTTTCTAGTACATGTCAAGTATCTATTTGGAAGTCTTGATCGATTTTGGGGGTTGGGAAGGATCAGGTGATGGTTTTGGGTGTGATTTGATTTTCGTCTAGAACATCAAAAATCCTTCAGGATGCTCCAAAATGACTCATCTATATCTATAATGATAGATCTTGATTAGGAGTATCTTTTTTTTGTACATGTCAAGTATCTATTTTGAAGTCTTGATCGATTTTGGGGGTTGGGAAGGATCAGGTGATGGTTTTGGGTGTGATTTGATTTTCGTCTAGAACATCAAAAATCCTTCAGGATGCTCCAAAATGACTCATCTATATCTATAATGATAGATCTTGATTAGGAGTATCTTTTTCTAGTACATGTCAAGTATCTATTTTGAAGTCTTGATCGATTTTGGGGGTTGGGAAGGATCAGGTGATGGTTTTGGGTGTGATTTGATTTTCGTCTAGAACATCAAAAATCCTTCAGGATGCTCCAAAATGACTCATCTATATCTATAATGATAGATCTTGATTAGGAGTATCTTTTTCTAGTACATGTCAAGTATCTATTTTGAAGTCTTGATCGATTTTGGGGGTTGGGAAGGATCAGGTGATGGTTTTGGGTGTGATTTGATTTTCGTCTAGAACATCAAAAATCCTTCAGGATGCTCCAAAATGACTCATCTATATCTATAATGATAGATATTGATTAGGAGTATCTTTTTCTAGTACATGTCAAGTATCTATTTTGAAGTCTTGATCGATTTTGGGGGTTGGGAAGGATCAGGTGATGGTTTTGGGTGTGATTTGATTTTCGTCTAGAACATCAAAAATCCTTCAGGATGCTCCAAAATGACTCATCTATATCTATAATGATAGATCTTGATTAGGAGTATCTTTTTCTAGTACATGTCAAGTATCTATTTTGAAGTCTTGATCGATTTTGGGGGTTGGGAAGGATCAGGTGATGGTTTTGGGTGTGATTTGATTTTCGTCTAGAACATCAAAAATCCTTCAGGATACTCCAAAATGACTCATCTATATCTATAATGATAGATCTTGATTAGGAGTATCTTTTTCTAGTACATGTCAAGTATCTATTTTGAAGTCTTGATCGATTTTGGGGGTTGGGAAGGATCAGGTGATGGTTTTGGGTGTGATTTGATTTTCGTCTAGAACATCAAAAATCCTTCAGGATGCTCCAAAATGACTCATCTATATCTATAATGATAGATCTTGATTAGGAGTATCTTTTTCTAGTACATGTCAAGTATCTATTTTGAAGTCTTGATCGATTTTGGGGGTTGGGAAGGATCAGGTGATGGTTTTGGGTGTGATTTGATTTTCGTCTAGAACATCAAAAATCCTTCAGGATGCTCCAAAATGACTCATCTATATCTATAATGATAGATCTTGATTAGGAGTATCTTTTTCTAGTACATGTCAAGTATCTATTTTGAAGTCTTGATCGATTTTGGGGGTTGGGAAGGATCAGGTGATGGTTTTGGGTGTGATTTGATTTTCGTCTAGAACATCAAAAATCCTTCAGGATGCTCCAAAATGACTCATCTATATCTATAATGATAGATCTTGATTAGGAGTATCTTTTTCTAGTACATGTCAAGTATCTCTTTTGAAGTCTTGATCGATTTTGGGGGTTGGGAAGGATCAGGTGATGGTTTTGGGTGTGATTTGATTTTCGTCGAGAACATCAAAAATCCTTCAGGATGCTCCAAAATGACTCATCTATATCTATAATGATAGATCTTGATTAGGAGTATCTTTTTCTAGTACATGTCAAGTATCTATTTTGAAGTCTTGATCGATTTTGGGGGTTGGGAAGGATCAGGTGATGGTTTTGGGTGTGATTTGATTTTCGTCTAGAACATCAAAAATCCTTCAGGATGCTCCAAAATGACTCATCTATAATGATAGATCTTGATTAGGAGTATCTTTTTCTAGTACATGTCAAGTATCTATTTGGAAGTCTTGATCGATTTTGGGGGTTGGGAAGGATCAGGTGATGGTTTTGGGTGTGATTTGATTTTCGTCTAGAACATCAAAAATCCTTCAGGATGCTCCAAAATGACTCATCTATATCTATAATGATAGATCTTGATTAGGAGTATCTTTTTCTAGTACATGTCAAGTATCTATTTTGAAGTCTTGATCGATTTTGGGGGTTGGGAAGGATCAGGTGATGGTTTTGGGTGTGATTTGATTTTCGTCGAGAACATCAAAAATCCTTCAGGATGCTCCAAAATGACTCATCTATATCTATAATGATAGATATTGATTAGGAGTATCTTTTTTTAGTACATGTCAAGTATCTATTTTGAAGTCTTGATCGATTTTGGGGGTTGGGAAGGATCAGGTGATGGTTTTGGGTGTGATTTGATTTTCGTCTAGAACATCAAAAATCCTTCAGGATGCTCCAAAATGACTCATCTATATCTATAATGATAGATCTTGATTAGGAGTATCTTTTTCTAGTACATGTCAAGTATCTATTTTGAAGACTTGGTCGATTTTGGGGGTTGGGAAGGATCAGGTGATGGTTTTGGGTGTGATTTGATTTTCGTCTAGAACATCAAAAATCCTTCAGGATGCTCCAAAATGACTCATCTATATCTATAATGATAGATCTTGATTAGGAGTATCTTTTTCTAGTACATGTCAAGTATCTATTTTGAAGTCTTGATCGATTTTGGGGGTTGGGAAGGATCAGGTGATGGTTTTGGGTGTGATTTGATTTTCGTGTAGAACATCAAAAATCCTTCAGGATGCTCCAAAATGACTCATCTATATCTATAATGATAGATCTTGATTAGGAGTATCTTTTTCTAGTACATGTCAAGTATCTATTTTGAAGTCTTGATCGATTTTGGGGGTTGGGAAGGATCAGGTGATGGTTTTGGGTGTGATTTGATTTTCGTCTAGAACATCAAAAATCCTTCTGGATGCTCCAAAATGACTCATCTATATCTATAATGATAGATCTTGATTAGGAGTATCTTTTTCTAGTACATGTCAAGTATCTATTTTGAAGTCTTGATCGATTTTGGGGGTTGGGAAGGATCAGGTGATGGTTTTGGGTGTGATTTGATTTTCGTCTAGAACATCAAAAATCCTTCAGGATGCTCCAAAATGACTCATCTATATCTATAATGATAGATCTTGATTAGGAGTATCTTTTTCTAGTACATGTCAAGTATCTATTTTGAAGTCTTGATCGATTTTGGGGGTTGGGAAGGATCAGGTGATGGTTTTGGGTGTGATTTGATTTTCGTCTAGAACATCAAAAATCCTTCAGGATGCTCCAAAATGACTCATCTATATCTATAATGATAGATCTTGATTAGGAGTATCTTTTTCTAGTACATGTCAAGTATCTATTTTGAAGTCTTGATCGATTTTGGGGGTTGGGAAGGATCAGGTGATGGTTTTGGGTGTGATTTGATTTTCGTCTAGAACATCAAAAATCCTTCAGGATGCTCCAAAATGACTCATCTATATCTATAATGATAGATCTTGATTAGGAGTATCTTTTTCTAGTACATGTCAAGTATCTATTTTAAAGTCTTGATCGATTTTGGGGGTTGGGAAGGATCAGGTGATGGTTTTGGGTGTGATTTGATTTTCGTCTAGAACATCAAAAATCCTTCAGGATGCTCCAAAATGACTCATCTATATCTTTAATGATAGATCTTGATTAGGAGTATCTTTTTCTAGTACATGTCAAGTATCTCTTTTGAAGTCTTGATCGATTTTGGGGGTTGGGAAGGATCAGGTGATGGTTTTGGGTGTGATTTGATTTTCGTCGAGAACATCAAAAATCCTTCAGGATGCTCCAAAATGACTCATCTATATCTATAATGATAGATCTTGATTAGGAGTATCTTTTTCTAGTACATGTCAAGTATCTATTTTGAAGTCTTGATCGATTTTGGGGGTTGGGAAGGATCAGGTGATGGTTTTGGGTGTGATTTGATTTTCGTCTAGAACATCAAAAATCCTTCAGGATGCTCCAAAATGACTCATCTATAATGATAGATCTTGATTAGGAGTATCTTTTTCTAGTACATGTCAAGTATCTATTTGGAAGTCTTGATCGATTTTGGGGGTTGGGAAGGATCAGGTGATGGTTTTGGGTGTGATTTGATTTTCGTCTAGAACATCAAAAATCCTTCAGGATGCTCCAAAATGACTCATCTATATCTATAATGATAGATCTTGATTAGGAGTATCTTTTTCTAGTACATGTCAAGTATCTATTTTGAAGTCTTGATCGATTTTGGGGGTTGGGAAGGATCAGGTGATGGTTTTGGGTGTGATTTGATTTTCGTCGAGAACATCAAAAATCCTTCAGGATGCTCCAAAATGACTCATCTATATCTATAATGATAGATATTGATTAGGAGTATCTTTTTTTAGTACATGTCAAGTATCTATTTTGAAGTCTTGATCGATTTTGGGGGTTGGGAAGGATCAGGTGATGGTTTTGGGTGTGATTTGATTTTCGTCTAGAACATCAAAAATCCTTCAGGATGCTCCAAAATGACTCATCTATATCTATAATGATAGATCTTGATTAGGAGTATCTTTTTCTAGTACATGTCAAGTATCTATTTTGAAGTCTTGATCGATTTTGGGGGTTGGGAAGGATCAGGTGATGGTTTTGGGTGTGATTTGATTTTCGTCTAGAACATCAAAAATCCTTCAGGATGCTCCAAAATGACTCATCTATATCTATAATGATAGATCTTGATTAGGAGTATCTTTTTCTAGTACATGTCAAGTATCTATTTTGAAGTCTTGATCGATTTTGGGGGTTGGGAAGGATCAGGTGATGGTTTTGGGTGTGATTTGATTTTCGTCTAGAACATCAAAAATCCTTCAGGATGCTCCAAAATGACTCATCTATATCTATAATGATAGATCTTGATTAGGAGTATCTTTTTCTAGTACATGTCAAGTATCTATTTTGAAGTCTTGATCGATTTTGGGGGTTGGGAAGGATCAGGTGATGGTTTTGGGTGTGATTTGATTTTCGTCTAGAACATCAAAAATCCTTCTGGATGCTCCAAAATGACTCATCTATATCTATAATGATAGATCTTGATTAGGAGTATCTTTTTCTAGTACATGTCAAGTATCTATTTTGAAGTCTTGATCGATTTTGGGGGTTGGGAAGGATCAGGTGATGGTTTTGGGTGTGATTTGATTTTCGTCTAGAACATCAAAAATCCTTCAGGATGCTCCAAAATGACTCATCTATATCTATAATGATAGATCTTGATTAGGAGTATCTTTTTCTAGTACATGTCAAGTATCTATTTTGAAGTCTTGATCGATTTTGGGGGTTGGGAAGGATCAGGTGATGGTTTTGGGTGTGATTTGATTTTCGTCTAGAACATCAAAAATCCTTCAGGATGCTCCAAAATGACTCATCTATATCTATAATGATAGATCTTGATTAGGAGTATCTTTTTCTAGTACATGTCAAGTATCTATTTTGAAGTCTTGATCGATTTTGGGGGTTGGGAAGGATCAGGTGATGGTTTTGGGTGTGATTTGATTTTCGTCTAGAACATCAAAAATCCTTCAGGATGCTCCAAAATGACTCATCTATATCTATAATGATAGATCTTGATTAGGAGTATCTTTTTCTAGTACATGTCAAGTATCTATTTTAAAGTCTTGATCGATTTTGGGGGTTGGGAAGGATCAGGTGATGGTTTTGGGTGTGATTTGATTTTCGTCTAGAACATCAAAAATCCTTCAGGATGCTCCAAAATGACTCATCTATATCTATAATGATAGACCTTGATTAGGAGTATCTTTTTCTAGTACATGTCAAGTATCTATTTTGAAGTCTTGATCGATTTTGGGGGTTGGGAAGGATCAGGTGATGGTTTTGGGTGTGATTTGATTTTCGTCTAGAACATCAAAAATCCTTCAGGATGCTCCAAAATGACTCATCTATATCTATAATGATAGATCTTGATTAGGAGTATCTTTTTCTAGTACATGTCAAGTATCTATTTTGAAGTCTTGATCGATTTTGGGGGTTGGGAAGGATCAGGTGATGGTTTTGGGTGTGATTTGATTTTCGTCTAGAACATCAAAAATCCTTCAGGATGCTCCAAAATGACTCATCTATATCTATAATGATAGATCTTGATTAGGAGTATCTTTTTCTAGTACATGTCAAGTATCTATTTTGAAGTCTTGATCGATTTTGGGGGTTGGGAAGGATCAGGTGATGGTTTTGGGTGTGATTTGATTTTCGTCTAGAACATCAAAAATCCTTCAGGATGCTCCAAAATGACTCATCTATATCTATAATGATAGATCTTGATTAGGAGTATCTTTTTCTAGTACATGTCAAGTATCTATTTGGAAGTCTTGATCGATTTTGGGGGTTGGGAAGGATCAGGTGATGGTTTTGGGTGTGATTTGATTTTCGTCTAGAACATCAAAAATCCTTCAGGATGCTCCAAAATGACTCATCTATATCTATAATGATAGATCTTGATTAGGAGTATCTTTTTCTAGTACATGTCAAGTATCTATTTTGAAGTCTTGATCGATTTTGGGGGTTGGGAAGGATCAGGTGATGGTTTTGGGTGTGATTTGATTTTCGTCTAGAACATCAAAAATCCTTCAGGATGCTCCAAAATGACTCATCTATATCTATAATGATAGATCTTGATTAGTAGTATCTTTTTCTAGTACATGTCAAGTATCTATTTTGAAGTCTTGATCGATTTTGGGGGTTGGGAAGGATCAGGTGATGGTTTTGGGTGTGTTTTGATTTTCGTCTAGAACATCAAAAATCCTTCAGGATACTCCAAAATGACTCATCTATATCTATAATGATAGATCTTGATTAGGAGTATCTTTTTCTAGTACATGTCAAGTATCTATTTTGAAGTCTTGATCGATTTTGGGGGTTGGGAAGGATCAGGTGATGGTTTTGGGTGTGATTTGATTTTCGTCTAGAACATCAAAAATCCTTCAGGATGCTCCAAAATGACTCATCTATATCTATAATGATAGATCTTGATTAGGAGTATCTTTTTCTAGTACATGTCAAGTATCTATTTTGAAGTCTTGATCGATTTTGGGGGTTGGGAAGGATCAGGTGATGGTTTTGGGTGTGATTTGATTTTCGTCTAGAACATCAAAAATCCTTCAGGATGCTCCAAAATGACTCATCTATATCTATAATGATAGATCTTGATTAGGAGTATCTTTTTCTAGTACATGTCAAGTATCTATTTTGAAGTCTTGATCGATTTTGGGGGTTGGGAAGGATCAGGTGATGGTTTTGGGTGTGATTTGATTTTCGTCTAGAACATCAAAAATCCTTCAGGATGCTCCAAAATGACTCATCTATATCTATAATGATAGATCTTGATTAGGAGTATCTTTTTCTAGTACATGTCAAGTATCTATTTTGAAGTCTTGATAGATTTTGGGGGTTGGGAAGGATCAGGTGATGGTTTTGGGTGTGATTTGATTTTCGTCTAGAACATCAAAAATCCTTCAGGATGCTCCAAAATGACTCATCTATATCTATAATGATAGATCTTGATTAGGAGTATCTTTTTCTAGTACATGTCAAGTATCTATTTTGAAGTCTTGATCGATTTTGGGGGTTGGGAAGGATCAGGTGATGGTTTTGGGTGTGATTTGATTTTCGTCTAGAACATCAAAAATCCTTCAGGATGCTCCAAAATGACTCATCTATATCTATAATGATAGATCTTGATTAGGAGTATCTTTTTCTAGCACATGTCAAGTATCTATTTTGAAGTCTTGATCGATTTTGGGGGTTGGGAAGGATCAGGTGATGGTTTTGGGTGTGATTTGATTTTCGTCTAGAACATCAAAAATCCTTCAGGATGCACCAAAATGACTCATCTACATCTATAATGATAGATCTTGATTAGGAGTATCTTTTTCTAGTACATGTCAAGTATCTATTTTGAAGTCTTGATCGATTTTGGGGGTTGGGAAGGATCAGGTGATGGTTTTGGGTGTGATTTGATTTTCGTCTAGAACATCAAAAATCCTTCAGGATGCTCCAAAATGACTCATCTATATCTATAATGATAGATCTTGATTAGGAGTATCTTTTTCTAGTACATGTCAAGTATCTATTTTGAAGTCTTGATCGATTTTGGGGGTTGGGAAGGAGCAGGTGATGGTTTTGGGTGTGATTTGATTTTCGTCTAGAACATCAAAAATCCTTCAGGATGCTCCAAAATGACTCATCTATATCTATAATGATAGATCTTGATTAGGAGTATCTTTTTCTAGTACATGTCAAGTATCTATTTTAAAGTCTTGATCGATTTTGGGGGTTGGGAAGGATCAGGTGATGGTTTTGGGTGTGATATGATTTTCGTCTAGAACATCAAAAATCCTTCAGGATGCTCCAAAATGACTCATCTATATCTATAATGATAGATCTTGATTAGGAGTATCTTTTTCTAGTACATGTCAAGTATCTATTTTGAAGTCTTGATCGATTTTGGGGGTTGGGAAGGATCAGGTGATGGTTTTGGGTGTGATTTGATTTTCGTCTAGAACATCAAAAATCCTTCAGGATGCTCCAAAATGACTCATCTATATCTATAATGATCAATCTTGATTAGGAGTATCTTTTTCTAGTACATGTGAAGTATCTATTTTGAAGTCTTGATCGATTTTGGGGGTTGGGAAGGATCAGGTGATATTTTTGGGTGTGATTTGATTTTCGTCTAGAACATCAAAAATCCTTCAGGATGCTCCAAAATGACTCATCTATATCTATAATGATAGATCTTGATTAGGAGTATCTTTTTTAGTACATGTCAAGTATCTATTTTGAAGTCTTGATCGATTTTGGGGGTTGGGAAGGATCAGGTGATGGTTTTGGGTGTGATTTGATTTTCGTCTAGAACATCAAAAATCCTTCAGGATGCTCCAAAATGACTCATCTATATCTATAATGATAGATATTGATTAGGAGTATCTTTTTCTAGTACATGTCAAGTATCTATTTCGAAGTCTTGATCGATTTTGGGGGTTGAGAAGGATCAGGTGATGGTTTTGGGTGTGATTTGATTTTCGTCTAGAACATCAAAAATCCTTCAGGATGCTCCAAAATGACTCATCTATATCTATAATGATAGATCTTGATTAGGAGTATCTTTTTCTAGTACATGTCAAGTATCTATTTTGAAGTCTTGATCGATTTTGGGGGTTGGGAAGGATCAGGTGATGGTTTTGGGTGTGATTTGATTTTCGTCTAGAACATCAAAAATCCTTCAGGATGCTCCAAAATGACTCATCTATATCTATAATGATAGATCTTGATTAGGAGTATCTTTTTCTAGTACATGTCAAGTATCTATTTTGAAGTCTTGATCGATTTTGGGGGTTGGGAAGGATCAGGTGATGGTTTTGGGTGTGATTTGATTTTCGTCTAGAACATCAAAAATCCTTCAGGATGCTCCAAAATGACTCATCTATATCTATAATGATAGATCTTGATTAGGAGTATCTTTTTCTAGTACATGTCTAGTATCTATTTTGAAGTCTTGATTGATTTTGGGGGTTGGGAAGGATCAGGTGATGGTTTTGGGTGTGATTTGATTTTCGTCTAGAACATCAAAAATCCTTCAGGATGCTCCAAAATGACTCATCTATATCTATAATGATAGATCTTGATTAGGAGTATCTTTTTCTAGTACATGTCAAGTATCTATTTTGAAGTCTTGATCGATTTTGGGGGTTGGGAAGGATCAGGTGATGGTTTTGGGTGTGATTTGATTTTCGTCTAGAACATCAAAAATCCTTCAGGATGCTCCAAAATGACTCATCTATATCTATAATGATAGATCTTGATTAGGAGTATCTTTTTCTAGTACATGTCAAGTATCTATTTTGAAGTCTTGATCGATTTTGGGGGTTGGGAAGGATCAGGTGATGGTTTTGGGTGTGATTTGATTTTCGTCTAGAACATCAAAAATCCTTCAGGATGCTCCAAAATGACTCATCTATATCTATAATGATAGATCTTGATTAGGAGTATCTTTTTCTAGCACATGTCAAGTATCTATTTTGAAGTCTTGATCGATTTTGGGGGTTGGGAAGGATCAGGTGATGGTTTTGGGTGTGATTTGATTTTCGTCTAGAACATCAAAAATCCTTCAGGATGCTCCAAAATGACTCATCTATATCTATAATGATAGATCTTGATTAGGAGTATCTTTTTCTAGTACATGTCAAGTATCTATTTTGAAGTCTTGATCGATTTTGGGGGTTGGGAAGGATCAGGTGATGGTTTTGGGTGTGATTTGATTTTCGTCTAGAACATCAAAAATCCTTCAGGATGCTCCAAAATGACTCATCTATATCTATAATGATAGATCTTGATTAGGAGTATCTTTTTCTAGTACATGTCAAGTATCTATTTTGAAGTCTTGATCGATTTTGGGGGTTGGGAAGGACCAGATGATGGTTTTGGGTGTGATTTGATTTTCGTCTAGAACATCAAAAATCCTTCAGGATGCTCCAAAATGACTCATCTATATCTATAATGATAGATCTTGATTAGGAGTATCTTTTTCTAGTACATGTCAAGTATCTATTTTGAAGTCTTGATCGATTTTGGGGGTTGGGAAGGATCAGGTGATGGTTTTGGGTGTGATTTGATTTTCGTCTAGAACATCAAAAATCCTTCAGGATGCTCCAAAATGACTCATCTATATCTATAATGATAGATCTTGATTAGGAGTATCTTTTTCTAGTACATGTCTAGTATCTATTTTGAAGTCTTGATTGATTTTGGGGGTTGGGAAGGATCAGGTGATGGTTTTGGGTGTGATTTGATTTTCGTCTAGAACATCAAAAATCCTTCAGGATGCTCCAAAATGACTCATCTATATCTATAATGATAGATCTTGATTAGGAGTATCTTTTTCTAGTACATGTCAAGTATCTATTTTGAAGTCTTGATCGATTTTGGGGGTTGGGAAGGATCAGGTGATGGTTTTGGGTGTGATTTGATTTTCGTCTAGAACATCAAAAATCCTTCAGGATGCTCCAAAATGACTCATCTATATCTATAATGATAGATCTTGATTAGGAGTATCTTTTTCTAGTACATGTCAAGTATCTATTTTGAAGTCTTGATCGATTTTGGGGGTTGGGAAGGATCAGGTGATGGTTTTGGGTGTGATTTGATTTTCGTCTAGAACATCAAAAATCCTTCAGGATGCTCCAAAATGACTCATCTATATCTATAATGATAGATCTTGATTAGGAGTATCTTTTTCTAGCACATGTCAAGTATCTATTTTGAAGTCTTGATCGATTTTGGGGGTTGGGAAGGATCAGGTGATGGTTTTGGGTGTGATTTGATTTTCGTCTAGAACATCAAAAATCCTTCAGGATGCTCCAAAATGACTCATCTATATCTATAATGATAGATCTTGATTAGGAGTATCTTTTTCTAGTACATGTCAAGTATCTATTTTGAAGTCTTGATCGATTTTGGGGGTTGGGAAGGATCAGGTGATGGTTTTGGGTGTGATTTGATTTTCGTCTAGAACATCAAAAATCCTTCAGGATGCTCCAAAATGACTCATCTATATCTATAATGATAGATCTTGATTAGGAGTATCTTTTTCTAGTACATGTCAAGTATCTATTTTGAAGTCTTGATCGATTTTGGGGGTTGGGAAGGATCAGGTGATGGTTTTGGGTGTGATTTGATTTTCGTCTAGAACATCAAAAATCGTTCAGGATGCTCCAAAATGACTCATCTATATCTATAATGATAGATCTTGATTAGGAGTATCTTTTTCTAGTACATGTCAAGTATCTATTTTGAAGTCTTGATCGATTTTGGGGGTTGGGAAGGATCAGGTGATGGTTTTGGGTGTGATTTGATTTTCGTCTAGAACATCAAAAATCCTTCAGGATGCTCCAAAATGACTCATCTATATCTATAATGATAGATCTTGATTAGGAGTATCTTTTTCTAGTACATGTCAAGTATCTATTTTAAAGTCTTGATCGATTTTGGGGGTTGGGAAGGATCAGGTGATGGTTTTGGGTGTGATATGATTTTCGTCTAGAACATCAAAAATCCTTCAGGATGCTCCAAAATGACTCATCTATATCTATAATGATAGATCTTGATTAGGAGTATCTTTTTCTAGTACATGTCAAGTATCTATTTTGAAGTCTTGATCGATTTTGGGGGTTGGGAAGGATCAGGTGATGGTTTTGGGTGTGATTTGATTTTCGTCTAGAACATCAAAAATCCTTCAGGATGCTCCAAAATGACTCATCTATATCTATAATGATCAATCTTGATTAGGAGTATCTTTTTCTAGTACATGTCAAGTATCTATTTTGAAGTCTTGATCGATTTTGGGGGTTGGGAAGGATCAGGTGATGGTTTTGGGTGTGATTTGATTTTCGTCTAGAACATCAAAAATCCTTCAGGATGCTCCAAAATGACTCATCTATATCTATAATGATAGATCTTGATTAGGAGTATCTTTTTTTAGTACATGTCAAGTATCTATTTTGAAGTCTTGATCGATTTTGGGGGTTGGGAAGGATCAGGTGATGGTTTTGGGTGTGATTTGATTTTCGTCTAGAACATCAAAAATCCTTCAGGATGCTCCAAAATGACTCATCTATATCTATAATGATAGATCTTGATTAGGAGTATCTTTTTCTAGTACATGTCAAGTATCTATTTGGAAGTCTTGATCGATTTTGGGGGTTGGGAAGGATCAGGTGATGGTTTTGGGTGTGATTTGATTTTCGTCTAGAACATCAAAAATCCTTCAGGATGCTCCAAAATGACTCATCTATATCTATAATGATAGATCTTGATTAGGAGTATCTTTTTCTAGTACATGTCAAGTATCTATTTTGAAGTCTTGATCGATTTTGGGGGTTGGAAAGGATCAGGTGATGGTTTTGGGTGTGATTTGATTTTCGTCTAGAACATCAAAAATCCTTCAGGATGCTCCAAAATGACTCATCTATATCTATAATGATAGATCTTGATTAGGAGTATCTTTTTCTAGTACATGTCAAGTATCTATTTTAAAGTCTTGATCGATTTTGGGGGTTGGGAAGGATCAGGTGATGGTTTTGGGTGTGATTTGATTTTCGTCTAGAACATCAAAAATCCTTCAGGATGCTCCAAAATGACTCATCTATATCTATAATGATAGATCTTGATTAGGAGTATCTTTTTCTAGTACATGTCAAGTATCTATTTTGAAGTCTTGATCGATTTTGGGGGTTGGGAAGGATCAGGTGATGGTTTTGGGTGTGATTTGATTTTCGTCTAGAACATCAAAAATCCTTCAGGATGCTCCAAAATGACTCATCTATATCTATAATGATAGATCTTGATTAGGAGTATCTTTTTCTAGTACATGTCAAGTATCTATTTTAAAGTCTTGATCGATTTTGGGGGTTGGGAAGGATCAGGTGATGGTTTTGGGTGTGATTTGATTTTCGTCTAGAACATCAAAAATCCTTCAGGATGCTCCAAAATGACTCATCTATATCTATAATGATAGATCTTGATTAGGAGTATCTTTTTCTAGTACATGTCAAGTATCTATTTTGAAGTCTTGATCGATTTTGTGGTGGGGAAGGATCAGGTGATGGTTTTGGGTGTGATTTGATTTTCGTCTAGAACATCAAAAATCCTTCAGGATGCTCCAAAATGACTCATCTATATCTATAATGATAGATCTTGATTAGGAGTATCTTTTTCTAGTACATGTCAAGTATCTATTTTGAAGTCTTGATCGATTTTGGGGGTTGGGAAGGATCAGGTGATGGTTTTGGGTGTGATTTGATTTTCGTCTAGAACATCAAAAATCCTTCAGGATGCTCCAAAATGACTCATCTATATCTATAATGATAGATCTTGATTAGGAGTATCTTTTTCTAGTACATGTCAAGTATCTATTTTGAAGTCTTGATCGATTTTGGGGGTTGGGAAGGATCAGGTGATGGTTTTGGGTGTAATTTGATTTTCGTCTAGAACATCAAAAATCCTTCAGGATGCTCCAAAATGACTCATCTATATCTATAATGATAGATCTTGATTAGGAGTATCTTTTTCTAGTACATGTCAAGTATCTATTTTGAAGTCTTGATCGATTTTGGGGGTTGGGAAGGATCAGGTGATGGTTTTGGGTGTGATTTGATTTTCGTCTAGAACATCAAAAATCCTTCAGGATGCTCCACAATGACTCATTTATATCTATAATGATAGATCTTGATTAGGAGTATCTTTTTCTAGTACATGTCAAGTATCTATTTTGAAGTCTTGATCGATTTTTGGGATTGGGAAGGATCAGGTGATGGTTTTGGGTGTGATTTGATTTTCGTCTAGAACATCAAAAATCCTTCAGGATGCTCCAAACTGACTCATCTATATCTATAATGATAGATCTTGATTAGGAGTATCTTTTTCTAGTACATGTCAAGTATCTATTTTGAAGTCTTGATCGATTTTGGGGGTTGGGAAGGATCAGGTGATGGTTTTGGGTGTGATTTGATTTTCGTCTAGAACATCAAAAATCCTTCAGGATGCTCCAAAATGACTCATCTATATCTATAATGATAGATCTTGATTAGGAGTATCTTTTTCTAGTACATGTCAAGTATCTATTTTGAAGTCTTGATCGATTTTGGGGGTTGGGAAGGATCAGGTGATGGTTTTGGGTGTGATTTGATTTTCGTCTAGAACATCAAAAATCCTTCAGGATGCTCCAAAATGACTCATCTATATCTATAATGATAGATCTTGATTAGGAGTATCTTTTTCTAGTACATGTCAAGTATCTATTTTGAAGTCTTGATCGATTTTGGGGGTTGGGAAGGATCAGGTGATGGTTTTGGGTGTGATTTGATTTTCGTCTAGAACATCAAAAATCCTTCAGGATGCTCCAAAATGACTCATCTATATCTATAATGATAGATCTTGATTAGGAGTATCTTTTTATAGTACATGTCAAGTATCTATTTTGAAGTCTTGATCGATTTTGGGGGTTGGGAAGGATCAGGTGATGGTTTTGGGTGTGATTTGATTTTCGTCTAGAACATCAAAAATCCTTCAGGATGCTCCAAAATGACTCATCTATATCTATAATGATAGATCTTGATTAGGAGTATCTTTTTCTAGTACATGTCAAGTATCTATTTTGAAGTCTTGATCGATTTTGGGGGTTGGGAAGGATCAGGTGATGGTTTTGGGTGTGATTTGATTTTCGTCTAGAACATCAAAAATCCTTCAGGATGCTCCAAAATGACTCATCTATATCTATAATGATAGATCTTGATTAGGAGTATCTTTTTCTAGTACATGTCAAGTATCTGTTTTGAAGTCTTGATCGATTTTGGGGGTTGGGAAGGATCAGGTGATGGTTTTGGGTGTGATTTGATTTTCGTCTAGAACATCAAAAATCCTTCAGGATGCTCCAAAATGACTCATCTATATCTATAATGATAGATCTTGATTAGGAGTATCTTTTTCTAGTACATGTCAAGTATCTATTTTGAAGTCTTGATCGATTTTGGGGGTTGGGAAGGATCAGGTGATGGTTTTGGGTGTGATTTGATTTTCGTCTAGAACATCAAAAATCCTTCAGGATGCTCCAAAATGACTCATCTATATCTATAATGATAGATCTTGATTAGGAGTATCTTTTTCTAGTACATGTCAAGTATCTATTTTGAAGTCTTGATCGATTTTGGGGGTTGGGAAGGATCAGGTGATGGTTTTGGGTGTGATTTGATTTTCGTCTAGAACATCAAAAATCCTTCAGGATGCTCCAAAATGACTCATCTATATCTATAATGATAGATCTTGATTAGGAGTATCTTTTTCTAGTACATGTCAAGTATCTATTTTGAAGTCTTGATCGATTTTGGGGGTTGGGAAGGATCAGGTGATGGTTTTGAGTGTGATTTGATTTTCGTCTAGAACATCAAAAATCCTTCAGGATGCTCCAAAATGACTCATCTATATCTATAATGATAGATCTTGATTAGGAGTATCTTTTTCTAGTACATGTCAAGTATCTATTTTGAAGTCTTGATCGATTTTGGGGGTTGGGAAGGATCAGGTGATGGTTTTGGGTGTGATTTGATTTTCGCCTAGAACATCAAAATCCTTCAGGATGCTCCAAAATGACTCGTCTATATCTATAATGATAGATCTTGATTAGGAGTATCTTTTTCTAGTACATTTCAAGTATCTATTTTGAAGTCTTGATCGATTTTGGGGGTTGGGAAGGATCAGGTGATGGTTTTGGGTGTGATTTGATTTTCGTCTAGAACATCAAAAATCCTTCAGGATGCTCCAAAATGACTCATCTATATCTATAATGATAGATCTTGATTAGGAGTATCTTTTTCTAGTACATGTCAAGTATCTATTTTGAAGTCTTGATCGATTTTGGGGGTTGGGAAGGATCAGGTGATGGTTTTGAGTGTGATTTGATTTTCGTCTAGAACATCAAAAATCCTTCAGGATGCTCCAAAATGACTCATCTATATCTATAATGATAGATCTTGATTAGGAGTATCTTTTTCTAGTACATGTCAAGTATCTATTTTGAAGTCTTGATCGATTTTGGGGGTTGGGAAGGATCAGGTGATGGTTTTGGGTGTGATTTGATTTTCGTCTAGAACATCAAAAATCCTTCAGGATGCTCCAAAATGACTCATCTATATCTATAATGATAGATCTTGATTAGGAGTATCTTTTTCTAGTACATGTCAAGTATCTACTTTGAAGTCTTGATCGATTTTGGGGGTTGGGAAGGATCAGGTGATGGTTTTGGGTGTGATTTGATTTTCGTCTAGAACATCAAAAATCCTTCAGGATGCTCCAAAATGACTCATCTATATCTATAATGATAGATCTTGATTAGGAGTATCTTTTTCTAGTACATGTCAAGTATCTATTTTGAAGTCTTAATCGATTTTGGGGGTTGGGAAGGATCAGGTGATGGTTTTGGGTGTGATTTGATTTTCGTCTAGAACATCAAAAATCCTTCAGGATGCTCCAAAATGACTCATCTATATCTATAATGATAGATCTTGATTAGGAGTATCTTTTTCTAGTACATGTCAAGTATCTATTTTGAAGTCTTGATCGATTTTGGGGGTTGGGAAGGATCAGGTGATGGTTTTGGGTGTGATTTGATTTTCGTCTAGAACATCAAAAATCCTTCAGGATGCTCCAAAATGACTCATCTATATCTATAATGATAGATCTTGATTAGGAGTATCTTTTTCTAGTACATTTCAAGTATCTATTTTGAAGTCTTGATAGATTTTGGGGGTTGGGAAGGATCAGGTGATGGTTTTGGGTGTGATTTGATTTTCGTCTAGAACATCAAAAATCCTTCAGGATGCTCCAAAATGACTCATCTATATCTATAATGATAGATCTTGATTAGGAGTATCTTTTTCTAGTACATGTCAAGTATCTATTTTGAAGTCTTGATCGATTTTGGGGGTTGGGAAGGATCAGGTGATGGTTTTGGGTGTGATTTGATTTTCGTCTAGAACATCAAAAATCCTTCAGGATGCTCCACAATGACTCATTTATATCTATAATGATAGATCTTGATTAGGAGTATCTTTTTCTAGTACATGTCAAGTATCTATTTTGAAGTCTTGATCGATTTTGGGGGTTGGGAAGGATCAGGTGATGGTTTTGGGTGTGATTTGATTTTCGTCTAGAACATCAAAAATCCTTCAGGATGCTCCAAAATGACTCATCTATATCTATAATGATAGATCTTGATTAGGAGTATCTTTTTCTAGTACATGTCAAGTATCTATTTTGAAGTCTTGATCGATTTTGGGGGTTGGGAAGGATCAGGTGATGGTTTTGGGTGTGATTTGATTTTCGTCTAGAACATCAAAAATCCTTCAGGATGCTCCAAAATGACTCATCTATATCTATAATGATAGATCTTGATTAGGAGTATCTTTTTCTAGTACATGTCAAGTATCTATTTTGAAGTCTTGATCGATTTTGGGGGTTGGGAAGGATCAGGTGATGGTTTTGGGTGTGATTTGATTTTCGTCTAGAACATCAAAAATCCTTCAGGATGCTCCAAAATGACTCATCTATATCTATAATGATAGATCTTGATTAGGAGTATCTTTTTCTAGTACATGTCAAGTATTTCTATTTTGAAGTCTTGATCGATTTTGGGGGTTGGGAAGGATCAGGTGATGGTTTTGGGTGTGATTTGATTTTCGTCTAGAACATCAAAAATCCTTCAGGATGCTCCAAAATGACTCATCTATATCTATAATGATAGATCTTGATTAGGAGTATCTTTTTCTAGTACATGTCAAGTATCTATTTTGAAGTCTTGATCGATTTTGGGGGTTGGGAAGGATCAGGTGATGGTTTTGGGTGTGATTTGATTTTCGTCTAGAACATCAAAAATCCTTCAGGATGCTCCAAAATGACTCATCTATATCTATAATGATAGATCTTGATTAGGAGTATCTTTTTCTAGTACATGTCAAGTATCTATTTTGAAGTCTTGATCGATTTTGGGGGTTGGGAAGGATCAGGTGATGGTTTTGGGTGTGATTTGATTTTCGTCTAGAACATCAAAAATCCTTCAGGATGCTCCAAAATGACTCATCTATATCTATAATGATAGATCTTGATTAGGAGTATCTTTTTCTAGTACATGTCAAGTATCTATTTTGAAGTCTTGATCGATTTTGGGGGTTGGGAAGGATCAGGTGATGGTTTTGGGTGTGATTTGATTTTCGTCTAGAACATCAAAAATCCTTCAGGATGCTCCAAAATGACTCATCTATATCTATAATGATAGATCTTGATTAGGAGTATCTTTTTCTAGTACATGTCAAGTATCTATTTTGAAGTCTTGATCGATTTTGGGGGTTGGGAAGGATCAGGTGATGGTTTTGGGTGTGATTTGATTTTCGTCTAGAACATCAAAAATCCTTCAGGATGCTCCAAAATGACTCATCTATATCTATAATGATAGATCTTGATTAGGAGTATCTTTTTCTAGTACATGTCAAGTATCTATTTTGAAGTCTTGATCGATTTTGGGGGTTGGGAAGGATCAGGTGATGGTTTTGGGTGTGATTTGATTTTCGTCTAGAACATCAAAAATCCTTCAGGATGCTCCAAAATGACTCATCTATATCTATAATTATAGATCTTGATTAGGAGTATCTTTTTCTAGTACATGTCAAGTATCTATTTTGAAGTCTTGATCGATTTTGGGGGTTGGGAAGGATCAGGTGATGGTTTTGGGTGTGATTTGATTTTCGTCTAGAACATCAAAAATCCTTCAGGATGCTCCAAAATGACTCATCTATATCTATAATGATAGATCTTGATTAGGAGTATCTTTTTCTAGTACATGTCAAGTATCTATTTTGAAGTCTTGATCGATTTTGGGGGTTGGGAAGGATCAGGTGATGGTTTTGGGTGTGATTTGATTTTCGTCTAGAACATCAAAAATCCTTCAGGATGCTCCAAAATGACTCATCTATATCTATAATGATAGATCTTGATTAGGAGTATCTTTTTCTAGTACATGTCAAGTATCTATTTTGAAGTCTTGATCGATTTTGGGGGTTGGGAAGGATCAGGTGATGGTTTTGGGTGTGATTTGATTTTCGTCTAGAACATCAAAAATCCTTCAGGATGCTCCAAAATGACTCATCTATATCTATAATGATAGATCTTGATTAGGAGTATCTTTTTCTAGTACATGTCAAGTATCTATTTTGAAGTCTTGATCGATTTTGGGGGTTGGGAAGGATCAGGTGATGGTTTTGGGTGTGATTTGATTTTCGTCTAGAACATCAAAAATCCTTCAGGATGCTCCAAAATGACTCATCTATATCTATAATGATAGATCTTGATTAGGAGTATCTTTTTCTAGTTTATGTCAAGTATCTATTTTGAAGTCTTGATCGATTTTGGGGGTTGGGAAGGATCAGGTGATGGTTTTGGGTGTGATTTGATTTTCGTCTAGAACATCAAAAATCCTTCAGGATGCTCCAAAATGACTCATCTATATCTATAATGATAGATCTTGATTAGGAGTATCTTTTTCTAGTACATGTCAAGTATCTATTTTGAAGTCTTGATCGATTTTGGGGGTTGGGAAGGATCAGGTGATGGTTTTGGGTGTGATTTGATTTTCGTCTAGAACATCAAAAATCCTTCAGGATGCTCCAAAATGACTCATCTATATCTATAATTATAGATCTTGATTAGGAGTATCTTTTTCTAGTACATGTCAAGTATCTATTTTGAAGTCTTGATCGATTTTGGGGGTTGGGAAGGATCAGGTGATGGTTTTGGGTGTGATTTGATTTTCGTCTAGAACATCAAAAATCCTTCAGGATGCTCCAAAATGACTCATCTATATCTATAATGATAGATCTTGATTAGGAGTATCTTTTTCTAGTACATGTCAAGTATCTATTTTGAAGTCTTGATCGATTTTGGGGGTTGGGAAGGATCAGGTGATGGTATTGGGTGTGATTTGATTTTCGTCTAGAACATCAAAAATCCTTCAGGATGCTCCAAAATGACTCATCTATATCTATAATGATAGATCTTGATTAGGAGTATCTTTTTCTAGTACATGTCAAGTATCTATTTTGAAGTCTTGATCGATTTTGGGGGTTGGGAAGGATCAGGTGATGGTTTTGGGTGTGATTTGATTTTCGTCTAGAGAACATCAAAAATCCTTCAGGATGCTCTAAAATGACTCATCTATATCTATAATGATAGATCTTGATTAGGAGTATCTTTTTCTAGTACATGTCAAGTATCTATTTTGAAGTCTTGATCGATTTTGGGGGTTGGGAAGGATCAGGTGATGGTTTTGGGTGTGATTTGATTTTCGTCTAGAACATCAAAAATCCTTCAGGATGCTCCAAAATGACTCATCTATATCTATAATGATAGATCTTGATTAGGAGTATCTTTTTCTAGTACATGTCAAGTATCTATTTTGAAGTCTTGATCGATTTTGGGGGTTGGGAAGGATCAGGTGATGGTTTTGGGTGTGATTTGATTTTCGTCTAGAACATCAAAAATCCTTCAGGATGCTCCAAAATGACTCATCTATATCTATAATGATAGATCTTGATTAGGAGTATCTTTTTCTAGTACATGTCAAGTATCTATTTTGAAGTCTTGATCGATTTTGGGGGTTGGGAAGGATCAGGTGATGGTTTTGGGTGTGATTTGATTTTCGTCTAGAACATCAAAAATCCTTCAGGATGCTCCAAAATGACTCATCTATATCTATAATGATAGATCTTGATTAGGAGTATCTTTTTCTAGTACATGTCAAGTATCTATTTTGAAGTCTTGATCGATTTTGGGGGTTGGGAAGGATCAGGTGATGGTTTTGGGTGTGATTTGATTTTCGTCTAGAACATCAAAAATCCTTCAGGATGCTCCAAAATGACTCATCTATATCTATAATGATAGATCTTGATTAGGAGTATCTTTTTCTAGTACATGTCAAGTATCTATTTTGAAGTCTTGATCGATTTTGGGGGTTGGGAAGGATCAGGTGATGGTTTTGGGTGTGATTTGATTTTCGTCTAGAACATCAAAAATCCTTCAGGATGCTCCAAAATGACTCATCTATATCTATAATGATAGATCTTGATTAGGAGTATCTTTTTCTAGTACATGTCAAGTATCTATTTTGAAGTCTTGATCGATTTTGGGGGTTGGGAAGGATCAGGTGATGGTTTTGGGTGTGATTTGATTTTCGTCTAGAACATCAAAAATCCTTCAGGATGCTCCAAAATGACTCATCTATATCTATAATGATAGATCTTGATTAGGAGTATCTTTTTCTAGTACATGTCAAGTAGCTATTTTGAAGTCTTGATCGATTTTGGGGGTTGGGAAGGATCAGGTGATGGTTTTGGGTGTGATTTGATTTTCGTCTAGAACATCAAAAATCCTTCAGGATGCTCCAAAATGACTCATCTATATCTATAATGATAGATCTTGATTAGGAGTATCTTTTTCTAGTACATGTCAAGTATCTATTTTGAAGTCTTGATCGATTTTGGGGGTTGGGAAGGATCAGGTGATGGTTTTGGGTGTGATTTGATTTTCGTCTAGAACATCAAAAATCCTTCAGGATGCTACAAAATGACTCATTTATATCTATAATGATAGATCTTGATTAGGAGTATCTTTTTCTAGTACTTGTCAAGTATCTATTTTGAAGTCTTGATCGATTTTGGGGGTTGGGAAGGATCAGGTGGTGGTTTTGGGTGTGATTTGATTTTCGTCTAGAACATCAAAAATCCTTCAGGATGCTCCAAAATGACTCATCTATATCTATAATGATAGATCTTGATTAGGAGTATCTTTTTCTAGTACATGTCAAGTATCTATTTTGAAGTCTTGATCGATTTTGGGGGTTGGGAAGGATCAGGTGATGGTTTTGGGTGTGATTTGATTTTCGTCTAGAACATCAAAAATCCTTCAGGATGCTCCAAAATGACTCATCTATATCTATAATGATAGATCTTGATTAGGAGTATCTTTTTCTAGTACATGTCAAGTATCTATTTTGAAGTCTTGATCGATTTTGGGGGTTGGGAAGGATCAGGTGATGGTTTTGGGTGTGATTTGATTTTCGTCTAGAACATCAAAAATCCTTCAGGATGCTCCAAAATGACTCATCTATATCTATAATGATAGATCTTGATTAGGAGTATCTTTTTCTAGTACATGTCAAGTATCTATTTTGAAGTCTTGATCGATTTTGGGGGTTGGGAAGGATCAGGTGATGGTTTTGGGTGTGATTTGATTTTCGTCTAGAACATCAAAAATCCTTCAGGATGCTCCAAAATGACTCATCTATATCTATAATGATAGATCTTGATTAGGAGTATCTTTTTCTAGTACATGTCAAGTATCTATTTTGAAGTCTTGATCGATTTTGGGGGTTGGGAAGGATCAGGTGATGGTTTTGGGTGTGATTTGATTTTCGTCTAGAACATCAAAAATCCTTCAGGATGCTCCAAAATGACTCATCTATATCTATAATGATAGATCTTGATTAGGAGTATCTTTTTCTAGTACATGTCAAGTATCTATTTTGAAGTCTTGATCGATTTTGGGGGTTGGGAAGGATCAGGTGATGGTTTTGGGTGTGATTTGATTTTCGTCTAGAACATCAAAAATCCTTCAGGATGCTCCAAAATGACTCATCTATATCTATAATGATAGATCTTGATTAGGAGTATCTTTTTCTAGTACATGTCAAGTATCTATTTTGAAGTCTTGATCGATTTTGGGGGTTGGGAAGGATCAGGTGATGGTTTTGGGTGTGATTTGATTTTCGTCTAGAACATCAAAAATCCTTCAGGATGCTCCAAAATGACTCATCTATATCTATAATGATAGATCTTGATTAGGAGTATCTTTTTCTAGTACATGTCAAGTATCTATTTTGAAGTCTTGATCGATTTTGGGGTTGGGAAGGATCAGGTGATGGTTTTGGGTGTGATTTGATTTTCGTCTAGAACATCAAAAATCCTTCAGGATGCTCCAAAATGACTCATCTATATCTATAATGATAGATCTTGATTAGGAGTATCTTTTTCTAGTACATGTCAAGTATCTATTTTGAAGTCTTGATCGATTTTGGGGGTTGGGAAGGATCAGGTGATGGTTTTGGGTGTGATTTGATTTTCGTCTAGAACATCAAAAATCCTTCAGGATGCTCCAAAATGACTCATCTATATCTATAATTATAGATCTTGATTAGGAGTATCTTTTTCTAGTACATGTCAAGTATCTATTTTGAAGTCTTGATCGATTTTGGGGGTTGGGAAGGATCAGGTGATGGTTTTGGGTGTGATTTGATTTTCGTCTAGAACATCAAAATCCTTCAGGATGCTCCAAAATGACTCATCTATATCTATAATGATAGATCTTGATTAGGAGTATCTTTTTCTAGTACATGTCAAGTATCTATTTTGAAGTCTTGATCGATTTTGGGGGTTGGGAAGGATCAGGTGATGGTTTTGGGTGTGATTTGATTTTCGTCTAGAACATCAAAAATCCTTCAGGATGCTCCAAAATGACTCATCTATATCTATAATGATAGATCTTGATTAGGAGTATCTTTTTCTAGTACATGTCAAGTATCTATTTTGAAGTCTTGATCGATTTTGGGGGTTGGGAAGGATCAGGTGATGGTTTTGGGTGTGATTTGATTTTCGTCTAGAACATCAAAAATCCTTCAGGATGCTCCAAAATGAATCATCTATATCTATAATGATAGATCTTGATTAGGAGTATCTTTTTCTAGTACATGTCAAGTATCTATTTTGAAGTCTTGATCGATTTTGGGGGTTGGGAAGGATCAGGTGATGGTTTTAGGTGTGATTTGATTTTCGTCTAGAACATCAAAAATCCTTCAGGATGCTCCAAAATGACTCATCTATATCTATAATGATAGATCTTGATTAGGAGTATCTTTTTCTAGTTTATGTCAAGTATCTATTTTGAAGTCTTGATCGATTTTGGGGGTTGGGAAGGATCAGGTGATGGTTTTGGGTGTGATTTGATTTTCGTCTAGAACATCAAAAATCCTTCAGGATGCTCCAAAATGACTCATCTATATCTATAATGATAGATCTTGATTAGGAGTATCTTTTTCTAGTACATGTCAAGTATCTATTTTGAAGTCTTGATCGATTTTGGGGGTTGGGAAGGATCAGGTGATGGTTTTGGGTGTGATTTGATTTTCGTCTAGAACATCAAAAATCCTTCAGGATGCTCCAAAATGACTCATCTATATCTATAATTATAGATCTTGATTAGGAGTATCTTTTTCTAGTACATGTCAAGTATCTATTTTGAAGTCTTGATCGATTTTGGGGGTTGGGAAGGATCAGGTGATGGTTTTGGGTGTGATTTGATTTTCGTCTAGAACATCAAAAATCCTTCAGGATGCTCCAAAATGACTCATCTATATCTATAATGATAGATCTTGATTAGGAGTATCTTTTTCTAGTACATGTCAAGTATCTATTTTGAAGTCTTGATCGATTTTGGGGGTTGGGAAGGATCAGGTGATGGTTTTGGGTGTGATTTGATTTTCGTCTAGAACATCAAAAATCCTTCAGGATGCTCCAAAATGACTCATCTATATCTATAATGATAGATCTTGATTAGGAGTATCTTTTTCTAGTACATGTCAAGTATCTATTTTGAAGTCTTGATCGATTTTGGGGGTTGGGAAGGATCAGGTGATGGTTTTGGGTGTGATTTGATTTTCGTCTAGAACATCAAAAATCCTTCAGGATGCTCCAAAATGACTCATCTATATCTATAATGATAGATCTTGATTAGGAGTATCTTTTTCTAGTACATGTCAAGTATCTATTTTGAAGTCTTGATCGATTTTGGGGGTTGGGAAGGATCAGGTGATGGTTTTGGGTGTGATTTGATTTTCGTCTAGAACATCAAAAATCCTTCAGGATGCTCCAAAATGACTCATCTATATCTATAATGATAGATCCTGATTAGGAGTATCTTTTTCTAGTACATGTCAAGTATCTATTTTGAAGTCTTGATCGATTTTGGGGGTTGGGAAGGATCAGGTGATAGTTTTGGGTGTGATTTGATTTTCGTCTAGAACATCAAAAATCCTTCAGGATGCTCCAAAATGACTCATCTATATCTATAATGATAGATCTTGATTAGGAGTATCTTTTTCTAGTACATGTCAAGTATATATTTTGAAGTCTTGATCGATTTTGGGGGTTGGGAAGGATCAGGTGATGGTTTTGGTGTGATTTGATTTTCGTCTAGAACATCAAAAATCCTTCAGGATGCTCCAAAATGACTCATCTATATCTATAATGATAGATCTTGATTAGGAGTATCTTTTTCTAGTACATGTCAAGTATCTATTTTGAAGTCTTGATCGATTTTGGGGGTTGGGAAGGATCAGGTGATGGTTTTGGGTGTGATTTGATTTTCGTCTAGAACATCAAAAATCCTTCAGGATGCTCCAAAATGACTCATCTATATCTATAATGATAGATCTTGATTAGGAGTATCTTTTTCTAGTACATGTCAAGTATCTATTTTGAAGTCTTGATCGATTTTGGGGGTTGGGAAGGATCAGGTGATGGTTTTGGGTGTGATTTGATTTTCGTCTAGAACATCAAAAATCCTTCAGGATGCTCCAAAATGACTCATCTATATCTATAATGATAGATCTTGATTAGGAGTATCTTTTTCTAGTACATGTCAAGTATCTATTTTGAAGTCTTGATCGATTTTGGGGGTTGGGAAGGATCAGGTGATGGTTTTGGGTGTGATTTGATTTTCGTCTAGAACATCAAAAATCCTTCAGGATGCTCCAAAATGACTCATCTATATCTATAATGGTAGATCTTGATTAGGAGTATCTTTTTCTAGTACATGTCAAGTATCTATTTTAAAGTCTTGATCGATTTTGGGGGTTGGGAAGGATCAGGTGATGGTTTTGGGTGTGATTTGATTTTCGTCTAGAACATCAAAAATCCTTCAGGATGCTCCAAAATGACTCATCTATATCTACAATGATAGATCTTGATTAGGAGTATCTTTTTCTAGTACATGTCAAGTATCTATTTTGAAGTCTTGATCGATTTTGGGGGTTGGGAAGGATCAGGTGATGGTTTTGGGTGTGATTTGATTTTCGTCTAGAACATCAAAAATCCTTCAGGATGCTCCAAAATGACTCATCTATATCTATAATGATAGATCTTGATTAGGAGTATCTTTTTCTAGTACATGTCAAGTATCTATTTTGAAGTGTTGATCGATTTTGGGGGTTGGGAAGGATCAGGTGATGGTTTTGGGTGTGATTTGATTTTCGTCTAGAACATCAAAAATCCTTCAGGATGCTCCAAAATGACTCATCTATATCTATAATGATAGATCTTGATTAGGAGTATCTTTTTCTAGTACATGTCAAGTATCTATTTTGAAGTCTTGATCGATTTTGGGGGTTGGGAAGGATCAGGTGATGGTTTTGGGTGTGATTTGATTTTCGTCTAGAACATCAAAAATCCTTCAGGATGCTCCAAAATGACTCATCTATATCTATAATGATAGATCTTGATTAGGAGTATCTTTTTCTAGTACATGTCAAGTATCTATTTTGAAGTCTTGATCGATTTTGGGGGTTGGGAAGGATCAGGTGATGGTTTTGGGTGTGATTTGATTTTCGTCTAGAACATCAAAAATCCTTCAGGATGCTCCAAAATGACTCATCTATATCTATAATGATAGATCTTGATTAGGAGTATCTTTTTCTAGTACATGTCAAGTATCTATTTTGAAGTCTTGATCGATTTTGGGGGTTGGGAAGGATCAGGTGATGGTTTTGGGTGTGATTTGATTTTCGTCTAGAACATCAAAAATCCTTCAGGATGCTCCAAAATGACTCATCTATTGATCTTGATTAGGAGTATCTTTTTCTAGTACATGTCAAGTATCTATTTTGAAGTCTTGATCGATTTTGGGGGTTGGGAAGGATCAGGTGATGGTTTTGGGTGTGATTTGATTTTCGTCTAGAACATCAAAAATCCTTCAGGATGCTCCAAAATGACTCATCTATATCTATAATGATAGATCTTGATTAGGAGTATCTTTTTCTAGTACATGTCAAGTATCTATTTTGAAGTCTTGATCGATTTTGGGGGTTGGGAAGGATCAGGTGATGGTTTTGGGTGTGATTTGATTTTCGTCTAGAACATCAAAAATCCTTCAGGATGCTCCAAAATGACTCATCTATATCTATAATGATAGATCTTGATTAGGAGTATCTTTTTCTAGTACATGTCAAGTATCTATTTTGAAGTCTTGATCGATTTTGGGGGTTGGGAAGGATCAGGTGATGGTTTTGGGTGTGATTTGATTTTCGTCTAGAACATCAAAAATCCTTCAGGATGCTCCAAAATGACTCATCTATATCTATAATGATAGATCTTGATTAGGAGTATCTTTTTCTAGTACATGTCAAGTATCTATTTTGAAGTCTTGATCGATTTTGGGGGTTGGGAAGGATCAGGTGATGGTTTTGGGTGTGATTTGATTTTCGTCTAGAACATCAAAAATCCTTCAGGATGCTCTAAAATGACTCATCTATATCTATAATGATAGATCTTGATTAGGAGTATCTTTTTCTAGTACATGTCAAGTATCTATTTTGAAGTCTTGATCGATTTTGGGGGTTGGGAAGGATCAGGTGATGGTTTTGGGTGTGATTTGATTTTCGTCTAGAACATCAAAAATCCTTCAGGATGCTCCAAAATGACTCATCTACATCTTATAATGATAGATCTTGATTAGGAGTATCTTTTTCTAGTACATGTCAAGTATCTATTTTGAAGTCTTGATCGATTTTGGGGGTTGGGAAGGATCAGGTGATGGTTTTGGGTGTGATTTGATTTTCGTCTAGAACATCAAAAATCGTTCAGGATGCTCCAAAATGACTCATCTATATCTATAATGATAGATCTTGATTAGGAGTATCTTTTTCTAGTACATGTCAAGTATCTATTTTGAAGTCTTGATCGATTTTGGGGGTTGGGAAGGATCAGGTGATGGTTTTGGGTGTGATTTGATTTTCGTCTAGAACATCAAAAATCCTTCAGGATGCTCCAAAATGACTCATCTATATCTATAATGATAGATCTTGATTAGGAGTATCTTTTTCTAGTACATGTCAAGTATCTATTTTGAAGTCTTGATCGATTTTGGGGGTTGGGAAGGATCAGGTGATGGTTTTGGGTGTGATTTGATTTTCGTCTAGAACATCAAAAATCCTTCAGGATGCTCCAAAATGACTCATCTATATCTATAATGATAGATCTTGATTAGGAGTATCTTTTTCTAGTACATGTCAAGTATCTATTTTGAAGTCTTGATCGATTTTGGGGGTTGGGAAGGATCAGGTGATGGTTTTGGGTGTGATTTGATTTTCGTCTAGAACATCAAAAATACTTCAGGATGCTCCAAAATGACTCATCTATATCTATAATTATAGATCTTGATTAGGAGTATCTTTTTCTAGTACATGTCAAGTATCTATTTTGAAGTCTTGATCGATTTTGGGGGTTGGGAAGGATCAGGTGATGGTTTTGGGTGTGATTTGATTTTCGTCTAGAACATCAAAAATCCTTCAGGATGCTCCAAAATGACTCATCTATATCTATAATGATAGATCTTGATTAGGAGTATCTTTTTCTAGTACATGTCAAGTATCTATTTTGAAGTCTTGATCGATTTTGGGGGTTGGGAAGGATCAGGTGATGGTTTTGGGTGTGATTTGATTTTCGTCTAGAACATCAAAAATCCTTCAGGATGCTCCAAAATGACTCATCTATATCTATAATGATAGATCTTGATTAGGAGTATCTTTTTCTAGTACATGTCAAGTATCTATTTTGAAGTCTTGATCGATTTTGGGGGTTGGGAAGGATCAGGTGATGGTTTTGGGTGTGATTTGATTTTCGTCTAGAACATCAAAAATCCTTCAGGATGCTCCAAAATGACTCATCTATATCTATAATGATAGATCTTGATTAGGAGTATCTTTTTCTAGTACATGTCAAGTATCTATTTTGAAGTCTTGATCGATTTTGGGGGTTGGGAAGGATCAGGTGATGGTTTTGGGTGTGATTTGATTTTCGTCTAGAACATCAAAAATCCTTCAGGATGCTCCAAAATGACTCATCTATATCTATAATGATAGATCTTGATTAGGAGTATCTTTTTCTAGTACATGTCAAGTATCTATTTTGAAGTCTTGATCGATTTTGGGGGTTGGGAAGGATCAGGTGATGGTTTTGGGTGTGATTTGATTTTTGTCTAGAACATCAAAAATCCTTCAGGATGCTCCAAAATGACTCATCTATATCTATAATGATAGATCTTGATTAGGAGTATCTTTTTCTAGTACATGTCAAGTATCTATTTTGAGGTCTTGATCGATTTTGGGGGTTGGGAAGGATCAGGTGATGGTTTTGGGTGTGATTTGATTTTCGTCTAGAACATCAAAAATCCTTCAGGATGCTCCAAAATGACTCATCTATATCTATAATGATAGATCTTGATTAGGAGTATCTTTTTCTAGTACATGTCAAGTATCTATTTTGAAGTCTTGATCGATTTTGGGGGTTGGGAAGGATCAGGTGATGGTTTTGGGTGTGATTTGATTTTCGTCTAGAACATCAAAAATCCTTCAGGATGCTCCAAAATGACTCATCTATATCTATAATGATAGATCTTGATTAGGAGTATCTTTTTCTAGTACATGTCAAGTATCTATTTTGAAGTCTTGATCGATTTTGGGGGTTGGGAAGGATCAGGTGATGGTTTTGGGTGTGATTTGATTTTCGTCTAGAACATCAAAAATCCTTCAGGATGCTCCAAAATGACTCATCTATATCTATAATGATAGATCTTGATTAGGAGTATCTTTTTCTAGTACATGTCAAGTATCTATTTTGAAGTCTTGATCGATTTTGGGGGTTGGGAAGGATCAGGTGATGGTTTTGGGTGTGATTTGATTTTCGTCTAGAACATCAAAAATCCTTCAGGATGCTCCAAAATGACTCATCTATATCTATAATGATAGATCTTGATTAGGAGTATCTTTTTCTAGTACATGTCAAGTATCTATTTTGAAGTCTTGATCGATTTTGGGGGTTGGGAAGGATCAGGTGATGGTTTTGGGTGTGATTTGATTTTCGTCTAGAACATCAAAAATCCTTCAGGATGCTCCAAAATGACTCATCTATATCTATAAAGATAGATCTTGATTAGGAGTATCTTTTTCTAGTACATGTCAAGTATCTATTTTGAAGTCTTGATCGATTTTGGGGGTTGGGAAGGATCAGGTGATGGTTTTGGGTGTGATTTGATTTTCGTCTAGAACATCAAAAATCCTTCAGGATGCTCCAAAATGACTCATCTATATCTATAATGATAGATCTTGATTAGGAGTATCTTTTTCTAGTACATGTCAAGTATCTATTTTGAAGTCTTGATCGATTTTGGGGGTTGGGAAGGATCAGGTGATGGTTTTGGGTGTGATTTGATTTTCGTCTAGAACATCAAAAATCCTTCAGGATGCTCCAAAATGACTCATCTATATCTATAATGATAGATCTTGATTAGGAGTATCTTTTTCTAGTACATGTCAAGTATCTATTTTGAAGTCTTGATCGATTTTGGGGGTTGGGAAGGATCAGGTGATGGTTTTGGGTGTGATTTGATTTTCGTCTAGAACATCAAAAATACTTCAGGATGCTCCAAAATGACTCATCTATATCTATAATTATAGATCTTGATTAGGAGTATCTTTTTCTAGTACATGTCAAGTATCTATTTTGAAGTCTTGATCGATTTTGGGGGTTGGGAAGGATCAGGTGATGGTTTTGGGTGTGATTTGATTTTCGTCTAGAACATCAAAAATCCTTCAGGATGCTCCAAAATGACTCATCTATATCTATAATGATAGATCTTGATTAGGAGTATCTTTTTCTAGTACATGTCAAGTATCTATTTTGAAGTCTTGATCGATTTTGGGGGTTGGGAAGGATCAGGTGATGGTTTTGGGTGTGATTTGATTTTCGTCTAGAACATCAAAAATCCTTCAGGATGCTCCAAAATGACTCATCTATATCTATAATGATAGATCTTGATTAGGAGTATCTTTTTCTAGTACATGTCAAGTATCTATTTTGAAGTCTTGATCGATTTTGGGGGTTGGGAAGGATCAGGTGATGGTTTTGGGTGTGATTTGATTTTCGTCTAGAACATCAAAAATCCTTCAGGATGCTCCAAAATGACTCATCTATATCTATAATGATAGATCTTGATTAGGAGTATCTTTTTCTAGTACATGTCAAGTATCTATTTTGAAGTCTTGATCGATTTTGGGGGTTGGGAAGGATCAGGTGATGGTTTTGGGTGTGATTTGATTTTCGTCTAGAACATCAAAAAATCCTTCAGGATGCTCCAAAATGACTCATCTATATCTATAATGATAGATCTTGATTAGGAGTATCTTTTTCTAGTACATGTCAAGTATCTATTTTGAAGTCTTGATCGATTTTGGGGGTTGGGAAGGATCAGGTGATGGTTTTGGGTGTGATTTGATTTTTGTCCAGAACATCAAAAATCCTTCAGGATGCTCCAAAATGACTCATCTATATCTATAATGATAGATCTTGATTAGGAGTATCTTTTTCTAGTACATGTCAAGTATCTATTTTGAGGTCTTGATCGATTTTGGGGGTTGGGAAGGATCAGGTGATGGTTTTGGGTGTGATTTGATTTTCGTCTAGAACATCAAAAATCCTTCAGGATGCTCCAAAATGACTCATCTATATCTATAATGATAGATCTTGATTAGGAGTATCTTTTTCTAGTACATGTCAAGTATCTATTTTGAAGTCTTGATCGATTTTGGGGGTTGGGAAGGATCAGGTGATGGTTTTGGGTGTGATTTGATTTTCGTCTAGAACATCAAAAATCCTTCAGGATGCTCCAAAATGACTCATCTATATCTATAATGATAGATCTTGATTAGGAGTATCTTTTTCTAGTAATTGTCAAGTATCTATTTTGAAGTCTTGATCGATTTTGGGGGTTGGGAAGGATCAGGTGATGGTTTTGGGTGTGATTTGATTTTCGTCTAGAACATCAAAAATCCTTCAGGATGCTCCAAAATGACTCATCTATATCTATAATGATAGATCTTGATTAGGAGTATCTTTTTCTAGTACATGTCAAGTATCTATTTTGAAGTCTTGATCGATTTTGGGGGTTGGGAAGGATCAGGTGATGGTTTTGGGTGTGATTTGATTTTCGTCTAGAACATCAAAAATCCTTCAGGATGCTCCAAAATGACTCATCTATATCTATAATGATAGATCTTGATTAGGAGTATCTTTTTCTAGTACATGTCAAGTATCTATTTTGAAGTCTTGATCGATTTTGGGGGTTGGGAAGGATCAGGTGATGGTTTTGGGTGTGATTTGATTTTCGTCTAGAACATCAAAAATCCTTCAGGATGCTCCAAAATGACTCATCTATATCTATAATGATAGATCTTGATTAGGAGTATCTTTTTCTAGTACATGTCAAGTATCTATTTTGAAGTCTTGATCGATTTTGGGGGTTGGGAAGGATCAGGTGATGGTTTTGGGTGTGATTTGATTTTCGTCTAGAACATCAAAAATCCTTCAGGATGCTCCAAAATGACTCATCTATATCTATAATGATAGATCTTGATTAGGAGTATCTTTTTCTAGTACATGTCAAGTATCTATTTTGAAGTCTTGATCGATTTTGGGGGTTGGGAAGGATCAGGTGATGGTTTTGGGTGTGATTTGATTTTCGTCTAGAACATCAAAAATCCTTCAGGATGCTCCAAAATGACTCATCTATATCTATAATGATAGATCTTGATTAGGAGTATCTTTTTCTAGTACATGTCAAGTATCTATTTTGAAGTCTTGATCGATTTTGGGGGTTGGGAAGGATCAGGTGATGGTTTTGGGTGTGATTTGATTTTCGTCTAGAACATCAAAAATCCTTCAGGATGCTCCAAAATGACTCATCTATATCTATAATGATAGATCTTGATTAGGAGTATCTTTTTCTAGTACATGTCAAGTATCTATTTTGAAGTCTTGATCGATTTTGGGGGTTGGGAAGGATCAGGTGATGGTTTTGGGTGTGATTTGATTTTCGTCTAGAACATCAAAAATCCTTCAGGATGCTCCAAAATGACTCATCTATATCTATAATGATAGATCTTGATTAGGAGTATCTTTTTCTAGTACATGTCAAGTATCTATTTTGAAGTCTTGATCGATTTTGGGGGTTGGGAAGGATCAGGTGATGGTTTTGGGTGTGATTTGATTTTCGTCTAGAACATCAAAAATCCTTCAGGATGCTCCAAAATGACTCATCTATATCTATAATGATAGATCTTGATTAGGAGTATCTTTTTCTAGTACATGTCAAGTATCTATTTTGAAGTCTTGATCGATTTTGGGGGTTGGGAAGGATCAGGTGATGGTTTTGGGTGTGATTTGATTTTCGTCTAGAACATCAAAAATCCTTCAGGATGCTCCAAAATGACTCATCTATATCTATAATGATAGATCTTGATTAGGAGTATCTTTTTCTAGTACATGTCAAGTATCTATTTTGAAGTCTTGATCGATTTTGGGGGTTGGGAAGGATCAGGTGATGGTTTTGGGTGTGATTTGATTTTCGTCTAGAACATCAAAAATCCTTCAGGATGCTCCAAAATGACTCATCTTTATCTATAATGATAGATCTTGATTAGGAGTATCTTTTTCTAGTACATTTCAAGTATCTATTTTGAGGTCTTGATCGATTTTGGGGGTTGGGAAGGATCAGGTGATGGTTTTGGGTGTGATTTGATTTTCGTCTAGAACATCAAAAATCCTTCAGGATGCTCCAAAATGACTCATCTATATCTATAATGATAGATCTTGATTAGGAGTATCTTTTTCTAGTACATGTCAAGTATCTATTTTGAAGTCTTGATCGATTTTGGGGGTTGGGAAGGATCAGGTGATGGTTTTGGGTGTGATTTGATTTTCGTCTAGAACATCAAAAATCCTTCAGGATGCTCCAAAATGACTCATCTATATCTATAATGATAGATCTTGATTAGGAGTATCTTTTTCTAGTACATGTCAAGTATCTATTTTGAAGTCTTGATCGATTTTGGGGGTTGGGAAGGATCAGGTGATGGTTTTGGGTGTGATTTGATTTTCGTCTAGAACATCAAAAATCCTTCAGGATGCTCCAAAATGACTCATCTATATCTTTAATGATAGATCTTGATTAGGAGTATCTTTTTCTAGTACATGTCAAGTATCTATTTTGAAGTCTTGATCGATTTTGGGGGTTGGGAAGGATCAGGTGATGGTTTTGGGTGTGATTTGATTTTCGTCTAGAACATCAAAAATCCTTCAGGATGCTCCAAAATGACTCATCTATATCTATAATGATAGATCTTGATTAGGAGTATCTTTTTCTAGTACATGTCAAGTATCTATTTTGAAGTCTTGAATCGATTTTGGGGGTTGGGAAGGATCAGGTGATGGTTTTGGGTGTGATTTGATTTTCGTCTAGAACATCAAAAATCCTTCAGGATGCTCCAAAATGACTCATCTATATCTATAATGATAGATCTTGATTAGGAGTATCTTTTTCTAGTACATGTCAAGTATCTATTTTGAAGTCTTGATCGATTTTGGGGGTTGGGAAGGATCAGGTGATGGTTTTGGGTGTGATTTGATTTTCGTCTAGAACATCAAAAATCCTTCAGGATGCTCCAAAATGACTCATCTATATCTATAATGATAGATCTTGATTAGGAGTATCTTTTTCTAGTACATGTCAAGTATCTATTTTGAAGTCTTGATCGATTTTGGGGGTTGGGAAGGATCAGGTGATGGTTTTGGGTGTGATTTGATTTTCGTCTAGAACATCAAAAATCCTTCAGGATGCTCCAAAATGACTCATCTATATCTATAATGATAGATCTTGATTAGGAGTATCTTTTTCTAGTACATGTCAAGTATCTATTTTGAAGTCTTGATCGATTTTGGGGGTTGGGAAGGATCAGGTGATGGTTTTGGGTGTGATTTGATTTTCGTCTAGAACATCAAAAATCCTTCAGGATGCTCCAAAATGACTCATCTATATCTATAATGATAGATCTTGATTAGGAGTATCTTTTTCTAGTACATGTCAAGTATCTATTTTGAAGTCTTGATCGATTTTGGGGGTTGGGAAGGATCAGGTGTTGGTTTTGGGTGTGATTTGATTTTCGTCTAGAACATCAAAAATCCTTCAGGATGCTCCAAAATGACTCATCTATATCTATAATGATAGATTTTGATTAGGAGTATCTTTTTCTAGTACATGTCAAGTATCTATTTTGAAGTCTTGATCGATTTTGGGGGTTGGGAAGGATCAGGTGATGGTTTTGGGTGTGATTTGATTTTCGTCTAGAACATCAAAAATCCTTCAGGATGCTCCAAAATGACTCATCTATATCTATAATGATAGATCTTAATTAGGAGTATCTTTTTCTAGTACATGTCAAGTATCTATTTTGAAGTCTTGATCGATTTTGGGGGTTGGGAAGGATCAGGTGATGGTTTTGGGTGTGATTTGATTTTCGTCTAGAACATCAAAAATCCTTCAGGATGCTCCAAAATGACTCATCTATATCTATAATGATAGATCTTGATTAGGAGTATCTTTTTCTAGTACATGTCAAGTATCTATTTTGAAGTCTTGATCGATTTTGGGGGTTGGGAAGGGTCAGGTGATGGTTTTGGGTGTGATCTGATTTTCGTCTAGAACATCAAAAATCCTTCGAGATGCTCCAAAATGACTCATCTATATCTATAATGATAGATCTTGATTAGGAGTATCTTTTTCTAGTACATGTCAAGTATCTATTTTGAAGTCTTGATCGATTTTGGGGGTTGGGAAGGATCAGGTGATGGTTTTGGGTGTGATTTGATTTTCGTCTAGAACATCAAAAATCCTTCAGGATGCTCCAAAATGACTCATCTATATCTATAATGATAGATCTTGATTAGGAGTATCTTTTTCTAGTACATGTCAAGTATCTATTTTGAAGTCTTGATCGATTTTGGGGGTTGGGAAGGATCAGGTGATGGTTTTGGGTGTGATTTGATTTTCGTCTAGAACATCAAAAATCCTTCAGGATGCTCCAAAATGACTCATCTATATCTATAATGATAGATCTTGATTAGGAGTATCTTTTTCTAGTACATGTCAAGTATCTATTTTGAAGTCTTGATCGATTTTGGGGGTTGGGAAGGATCAGGTGATGGTTTTGGGTGTGATTTGATTTTCGTCTAGAACATCAAAAATCCTTCAGGATGCTCCAAAATGACTCATCTATATCTATAATGATAGATCTTGATTAGGAGTATCTTTTTCTAGTACATGTCAAGTATCTATTTTGAAGTCTTGATCGATTTTGGGGGTTGGGAAGGATCAGGTGATGGTTTTGGGTGTGATTTGATTTTCGTCTAGAACATCAAAAATCCTTCAGGATGCTCCAAAATGACTCATCTATATCTATAATGATAGATCTTGATTGGGAGTATCTTTTTCTAGTACATGTCAAGTATCTATTTTGAAGTCTTGATCGATTTTGGGGGTTGGGAAGGATCAGGTGATGGTTTTGGGTGTGATTTGATTTTCGTCTAGAACATCAAAAATCCTTCAGGATGCTCCAAAATGACTCATCTATATCTATAATGATAGATCTTGATTAGGAGTATCTTTTTCTAGTACATGTCAAGTATCTATTTTGAAGTCTTGATCGATTTTGGGGGTTGGGAAGGATCAGGTGATGGTTTTGGGTGTGATTTGATTTTCGTCTAGAACATCAAAAATCCTTCAGGATGCTCCAAAATGACTCATCTATATCTATAATGATAGATCTTGATTAGGAGTATCTTTTTCTAGTACATGTCAAGTATCTATTTTGAAGTCTTGATCGATTTTGGGGGTTGGGAAGGATCAGGTGATGGTTTTGGGTGTGATTTGATTTTCGTCTAGAACATCAAAAATCCTTCAGGATGCTCCAAAATGACTCATCTATATCTATAATGATAGATCTTGATTAGGAGTATCTTTTTCTAGTACATGTCAAGTATCTATTTTGAAGTCTTGATCGATTTTGGGGGTTGGGAAGGATCAGGTGATGGTTTTGGGTGTGATTTAATTTTCGTCTAGAACATCAAAAATCCTTCAGGATGCTCCAAAATGACTCATCTATATCTATAATGATAGATCTTGATTAGGAGTATCTTTTTCTGGTACATGTCAAGTATCTATTTTGAAGTCTTGATCGATTTTGGGGGTTGGGAAGGATCAGGTGATGGTTTTGGGTGTGATTTGATTTTCGTCTAGAACATCAAAAATCCTTCAGGATGCTCCAAAATGACTCATCTATATCTATAATGATAGATCTTGATTAGGAGTATCTTTTTCTAGTACATGTCAAGTATCTATTTTGAAGTCTTGATCGATTTTGGGGGTTGGGAAGGATCAGGTGATGGTTTTGGGTGTGATTTGATTTTCGTCTAGAACATCAAAAATCCTTCAGGATGCTCCAAAATGACTCATCTATATCTATAATGATAGATCTTGATTAGGAGTATCTTTTTCTAGTACATGTCAAGTATCTATTTTGAAGTCTTGATCGATTTTGGGGGTTGGGAAGGATCAGGTGATGGTTTTGGGTGTGATTTGATTTTCGTCTAGAACATCAAAAATCCTTCAGGATGCTCCAAAATGACTCATCTATATCTATAATGATAGATCTTGATTAGGAGTATCTTTTTCTAGTACATGTCAAGTATCTATTTTGAAGTCTTGATCGATTTTGGGGGTTGGGAAGGGTCAGGTGATGGTTTTGGGTGTGATCTGATTTTCGTCTAGAACATCAAAAATCCTTCGAGATGCTCCAAAATGACTCATCTATATCTATAATGATAGATCTTGATTAGGAGTATCTTCTTCTAGTACATGTCAAGTATCTATTTTGAAGTCTTGATCGATTTTGGGGTTGGGAAGGATCAGGTGATGGTTTTGGGTGTGATTTGATTTTCGTCTAGAACATCAAAAATCCTTCAGGATGCTCCAAAATGACTCATCTATATCTATAATGATAGACCTTGATTAGGAGTATCTTTTTCTAGTACATGTCAAGTATCTATTTTGAAGTCTTGATCGATTTTGGGGGTTGGGAAGGATCAGGTGATGGTTTTGAGTGTGATTTGATTTTCGTCTAGAACATCAAAAATCCTTCAGGATGCTCCAAAATGACTCATCTATATCTATAATGATAGATCTTGATTAGGAGTATCTTTTTCTAGTACATGTCAAGTATCTATTTTGAAGTCTTGATCGATTTTGGGGGTTGGGAAGGATCAGGTGATGGTTTTGGGTGTGATTTGATTTTCGTCTAGAACATCAAAAATCCTTCAGGATGCTCCAAAATGACTCATCTATATCTATAATGATAGATCTTGATTAGGAGTATCTTTTTCTAGTACATGTCAAGTATCTATTTTGAAGTCTTGATCGATTTTGGGGGTTGGGAAGGATCAGGTGATGGTTTTGGGTGTGATTTGATTTTCGTCTAGAACATCAAAAATCCTTCAGGATGCTCCAAAATGACTCATCTATATCTATAATGATAGATCTTGATTAGGAGTATCTTTTTCTAGTACAAGTCAAGTATCTATTTTGAAGTCTTGATCGATTTTGGGGGTTGGGAAGGATCAGGTGATGGTTTTGGGTGTGATTTGATTTTCGTCTAGAACATCAAAAATCCTTCAGGATGCTCCAAAATGACTCATCTATATCTATAATGATAGATCTTGATTAGGAGTATCTTTTTCTAGTACATGTCAAGTATCTATTTTGAAGTCTTGATCGATTTTGGGGGTTGGGAAGGATCAGGTGATGGTTTTGGGTGTGATTTGATTTTCGTCTAGAACATCAAAAATCCTTCAGGATGCTCCAAAATGACTCATCTATATCTATAATGATAGATCTTGATTAGGAGTATCTTTTTCTAGTCCATGTCAAGTATCTATTTTGAAGTCTTGATCGAGTTTGGGGGTTGGGAAGGATCAGGTGATGGTTTTGGGTGTGATTTGATTTTCGTCTAGAACATCAAAAATCCTTCAGGATGCTCCAAAATGACTCATCTATATCTATAATGATAGATCTTGATTAGGAGTATCTTTTTCTAGTACATGTCAAGTATCTATTTTGAAGTCTTGATCGATTTTGGGGGTTGGGAAGGATCAGGTGATGGTTTTGGGTGTGATTTGATTTTCGTCTAGAACATCAAAAATCCTTCAGGATGCTCCAAAATGACTCATCTATATCTATAATTATAGATCTTGATTAGGAGTATCTTTTTCTAGTACATGTCAAGTATCTATTTTGAAGTCTTGATCGATTTTGGGGGTTGGGAAGGATCAGGTGATGGTTTTGGGTGTGATTTGATTTTCGTCTAGAACATCAAAAATCCTTCAGGATGCTCCAAAATGACTCATCTATATCTATAATGATAGATCTTGATTAGGAGTATCTTTTTCTTATACATGTCAAGTATCTATTTTGAAGTCTTGATCGATTTTGGGGGTTGGGAAGGATCAGGTGATGGTTTTGGGTGTGATTTGATTTTCGTCTAGAACATCAAAAATCCTTCAGGATGCTCCAAAATGACTCATCTATATCTATAATGATAGATCTTGATTAGGAGTATCTTTTTCTAGTACATGTCAAGTATCTATTTTGAAGTCTTGATCGATTTTGGGGGTTGGGAAGGATCAGGTGATGGTTTTGGGTGTGATTTGATTTTCGTCTAGAACATCAAAAATCCTTCAGGATGCTCCAAAATGACTCATCTATATCTATAATGATAAATCTTGATTAGGAGTATCTTTTTCTAGTACATGTCAAGTATCTATTTTGAAGTCTTGATCGATTTTGGGGGTTGGGAAGGATCAGGTGATGGTTTTGGGTGTGATTTGATTTTCGTCTAGAACATCAAAAATCCTTCAGGATGCTCCAAAATGACTCATCTATATCTATAATGATAGATCTTGATTAGGAGTATCTTTTTCTAGTACATGTCAAGTATCTATTTTGAAGTCTTGATCGATTTTGGGGGTTGGGAAGGATCAGGTGATGGTTTTGGGTGTGATTTGATTTTCGTCTAGAACATCAAAAATCCTTCAGGATGCTCCAAAATGACTCATCTATATCTATAATGATAGATCTTGATTAGGAGTATCTTTTTCTAGTACATGTCAAGTATCTATTTTGAAGTCTTGATCGATTTTGGGGGTTGGGAAGGATCAGGTGATGGTTTTGGGTGTGATTTGATTTTCGTCTAGAACATCAAAAATCCTTCAGGATGCTCCAAAATGACTCATCTATATCTATAATGATAGATCTTGATTAGGAGTATCTTTTTCTAGTACATGTCAAGTATCTATTTTGAAGTCTTGATCGATTTTGGGGGTTGGGAAGGATCAGGTGATGGTTTTGGGTGTGATTTGATTTTCGTCTAGAACATCAAAAATCCTTCAGGATGCTCCAAAATGACTCATCTATATCTATAATGATAGATCTTGATTGGGAGTATCTTTTTCTAGTACATGTCAAGTATCTATTTTGAAGTCTTGATCGATTTTGGGGGTTGGGAAGGATCAGGTGATGGTTTTGGGTGTGATTTGATTTTCGTCTAGAACATCAAAAATCCTTCAGGATGCTCCAAAATGACTCATCTATATCTATAATTATAGATCTTGATTAGGAGTATCTTTTTCTAGTACATGTCAAGTATCTATTTTGAAGTCTTGATCGATTTTGGGGGTTGGGAAGGATCAGGTGATGGTTTTGGGTGTGATTTGATTTTCGTCTAGAACATCAAAAATCCTTCAGGATGCTCCAAAATGACTCATCTATATCTATAATGATAGATCTTGATTAGGAGTATCTTTTTCTAGTACATGTCAAGTATCTATTTTGAAGTCTTGATCGATTTTGGGGGTTGGGAAGGATCAGGTGATGGTTTTGGGTGTGATTTGATTTTCGTCTAGAACATCAAAAATCCTTCAGGATGCTCCAAAATGACTCATCTATATCTATAATGATAGGTCTTGATTAGGAGTATCTTTTTCTAGTACATGTCAAGTATCTATTTTGAAGTCTTGATCGATTTTGGGGGTTGGGAAGGATCAGGTGATGGTTTTGGGTGTGATTTGATTTTCGTCTAGAACATCAAAAATCCTTCAGGATGCTCCAAAATGACTCATCTATATCTATAATGATAGATCTTGATTAGGAATATCTTTTTCTAGTACATGTCAAGTATCTATTTTGAAGTCTTGATCGATTTTGGGGGTTGGGAAGGATCAGGTGATGGTTTTGGGTGTGATTTGATTTTCGTCTAGAACATCAAAAATCCTTCAGGATGCTCCAAAATGACTCATCTATATCTATAATGATAGATCTTGATTAGGAGTATCTTTTTCTAGTACATGTCAAGTATCTATTTTGAAGTCTTGATCGATTTTGGGGGTTGGGAAGGATCAGGTGATGGTTTTGGGTGTGATTTGATTTTCGTCTAGAACATCAAAAATCCTTCAGGATGCTCCAAAATGACTCATCTATATCTATAATTATAGATCTTGATTAGGAGTATCTTTTTTTAGTACATGTCAAGTATCTATTTTGAAGTCTTGATCAATTTTGGGGGTTGGGAAGGATCAGGTGATGGTTTTGGGTGTGATTTAATTTTCGTCTAGAACATCAAAAATCCTTCAGGATGCTCCAAAATGACTCATCTATATCTATAATGATAGATCTTGATTAGGAGTATCTTTTTCTAGTACATGTCAAGTATCTATTTTGAAGTCTTGATCGATTTTGGGGGTTGGGAAGGATCAGGTGATGGTTTTGGGTGTGATTTGATTTTCGTCTAGAACATCAAAAATCCTTCAGGATGCTCCAAAATGACTCATCTATATCTATAATGATAGATCTTGATTAGGAGTATCTTTTTCTAGTACATGTCAAGTATCTATTTTGAAGTCTTGATCGATTTTGGGGGTTGGGAAGGATCAGGTGATGGTTTTGGGTGTGATTTGATTTTCGTCTAGAACATCAAAAATCCTTCAGGATGCTCCAAAATGACTCATCTATATCTATAATTATAGATCTTGATTAGGAGTATCTTTTTCTAGTACATGTCAAGTATCTATTTTGAAGTCTTGATCGATTTTGGGGGTTGGGAAGGATCAGGTGATGGTTTTGGGTGTGATTTGATTTTCGTCTAGAACATCAAAAATCCTTCAGGATGCTCCAAAATGACTCATCTATATCTATAATGATAGATCTTGATTAGGAGTATCTTTTTCTAGTACATGTCAAGTATCTATTTTGAAGTCTTGATCGATTTTGGGGGTTGGGAAGGATCAGGTGATGGTTTTGGGTGTGATTTGATTTTCGTCTAGAACATCAAAAATCCTTCAGGATGCTCCAAAATGACTCATCTATATCTATAATGATAGATCTTGATTAGGAGTATCTTTTTCTAGTACATGTCAAGTATCTATTTTGAAGTCTTGATCGATTTTGGGGGTTGGGAAGGATCAGGTGATGGTTTTGGGTGTGATTTGATTTTCGTCTAGAACATCAAAAATCCTTCAGGATGCTCCAAAATGACTCATCTATATCTATAATTATAGATCTTGATTAGGAGTATCTTTTTCTAGTACATGTCAAGTATCTATTTTGAAGTCTTGATCGATTTTGGGGGTTGGGAAGGATCAGGTGATGGTTTTGGGTGTGATTTAATTTTCGTCTAGAACATCAAAAATCCTTCAGGATGCTCCAAAATGACTCAACTATATCTATAATGATAGATCTTGATTAGGAGTATCTTTTTCTAGTACATGTCAAGTATCTATTTTGAAGTCTTGATCCATTTTGGGGGTTGGGAAGGATCAGGTGATGGTTTTGGGTGTGATTTGATTTTCGTCTAGAACATCAAAAATCCTTCAGGATGCTCCAAAATGACTCATCTATATCTATAATGATAGATCTTGATTAGGAGTATCTTTTTCTAGTACATGTCAAGTATCTATTTTGAAGTCTTGATCGATTTTGGGGGTTGGGAAGGATCAGGTGATGGTTTTGGGTGTGATTTGATTTTCGTCTAGAACATCAAAAATCCTTCAGGATGCTCCAAAATGACTCATCTATATCTATAATTATAGATCTTGATTAGGAGTATCTTTTTCTAGTACATGTCAAGTATCTATTTTGAAGTCTTGATCGATTTTGGGGGTTGGGAAGGATCAGGTGATGGTTTTGGGTGTGATTTGATTTTCGTCTAGAACATCAAAAATCCTTCAGGATGCTCCAAAATGACTCATCTATATCTATAATGATAGATCTTGATTAGGAGTATCTTTTTCTAGTACATGTCAAGTATCTATTTTGAAGTCTTGATCGATTTTGGGGGTTGGGAAGGATCAGGTGATGGTTTTGGGTGTGATTTGATTTTCGTCTAGAACATCAAAAATCCTTCAGGATGCTCCAAAATGACTCATCTATATCTATAATGATAGATCTTGATTAGGAGTATCTTTTTCTAGTACATGTCAAGTATCTATTTTGAAGTCTTGATCGATTTTGATGGTTGGGAAGGATCAGGTGATGGTTTTGGGTGTGATTTGATTTTCGTCTAGAACATCAAAAATCCTTCAGGATGCTCCAAAATGACTCATCTATATCTATAATGATAGATCTTCATTAGGAGTATCTTTTTCTAGTACATGTCAAGTATCTATTTTGAAGTCTTGATCGATTTTGGGGGTTGGGAAGGATCAGGTGATGGTTTTGGGTGTGATTTGATTTTCGTCTAGAACATCAAAAATCCTTCAGGATGCTCCAAAATGACTCATCTATATCTATAATGATAGATCTTGATTAGGAGTATCTTTTTCTAGTACATGTCAAGTATCTATTTTGAAGTCTTGATCGATCTTGGGGGTTGGGAAGGATCAGGTGATGGTTTTGGGTGTGATTTGATTTTCGTCTAGAACATCAAAAATCCTTCAGGATGCTCCAAAATGACTCATCTATATCTATAATGATAGATCTTGATTAGGAGTATCTTTTTCTAGTACATGTCAAGTATCTATTTTGAAGTCTTGATCGATTTTGGGGGTTGGGAAGGATCAGGTGATGGTTTTGGGTGTGATTTGATTTTCGTCTAGAACATCAAAAATCCTTCAGGATGCTCCAAAATGACTCATCTATATCTATAATGATAGATCTTGATTAGGAGTATCTTTTTCTAGTACATGTCAAGTATCTATTTTGAAGTCTTGATCGATTTTGGGGGTTGGGAAGGATCAGGTGATGGTTTTGGGTGTGATTTGATTTTCGTCTAGAACATCAAAAATCCTTCAGAATGCTCCAAAATGACTCATCTATATCTATAATGATAGATCTTGATTAGGAGTATCTTTTTCTAGTACATGTCAAGTATCTATTTTGAAGTCTTGATCGATTTTGGGGGTTGGGAAGGATCAGGTGATGGTTTTGGGTGTGATTTGATTTTCGTCTAGAACATCAAAAATCCTTCAGGATGCTCCAAAATGACTCATCTATATCTATAATGATAGATCTTGATTAGGAGTATCTTTTTCTAGTACATGTCAAGTATCTATTTTGAAGTCTTGATCGATTTTGGGGGTTGGGAAGGATCAGGTGATGGTTTTGGGTGTGATTTGATTTTCGTCTAGAACATCAAAAATCCTTCAGGATGCTCCAAAATGACTCATCTATATCTATAATTATAGACCTTGATTAGGAGTATCTTTTTCTAGTACATGTCAAGTATCTATTTTGAAGTCTTGATCGATTTTGGGGGTTGGGAAGGATCAGGTGATGGTTTTGGGTGTGATTTGATTTTCGCCTAGAACATCAAAAATCCTTCAGGATGCTCCAAAATGACTCATCTATATCTATAATGATAGATCTTGATTAGGAGTATCTTTTTCTAGTACATGTCAAGTATCTATTTTGAAGTCTTGATCGATTTTGGGGGTTGGGAAGGATCAGGTGATGGTTTTGGGTGTGATTTGATTTTCGTCTAGAACATCAAAAATCCTTCAGGATGCTCCAAAATGACTCATCTATATCTATAATGATAGATCTTGATTAGGAGTATCTTTTTCTAGTACATGTCAAGTATCTATTTTGAAGTCTTGATCGATTTTGGGGGTTGGGAAGGATCAGGTGATGGTTTTGGGTGTGATTTGATTTTCGTCTAGAACATCAAAAATCCTTCAGGATGCTCCAAAATGACTCATCTATATCTATAATGATAGATCTTGATTAGGAGTATCTTTTTCTAGTACATGTCAAGTATCTATTTTGAAGTCTTGATCGATTTTGGGGGTTGGGAAGGATCAGGTGATGGTTTTGGGTGTGATTTGATTTTCGTCTAGAACATCAAAAATCCTTCAGGATGCTCCAAAATGACTCATCTATATCTATAATGATAGATCTTGATTAGGAGTATCTTTTTCTAGTACATGTCAAGTATCTATTTTGAAGTCTTGATCGATTTTGGGGGTTGGGAAGGATCAGGTGATGGTTTTGGGTGTGATTTGATTTTCGTCTAGAACATCAAAAATCCTTCAGGATGCTCCAAAATGACTCATCTATATCTATAATGATAGATCTTGATTAGGAGTATCTTTTTCTAGTACATGTCAAGTATCTATTTTGAAGTCTTGATCGATTTTGGGGGTTGGGAAGGATCAGGTGATGGTTTTGGGTGTGATTTGATTTTTGTCTAGAACATCAAAAATCCTTCAGGATGCTCCAAAATGACTCATCTATATCTATAATGATAGATCTTGATTAGAAGTATCTTTTTCTAGTACATGTCAAGTATCTATTTTGAAGTCTTGATCGATTTTGGGGGTTGGGAAGGATCAGGTGATGGTTTTAGGTGTGATTTGATTTTCGTCTAGAACATCAAAAATCCTTCAGGATGCTCCAAAATGACTCATCTATATCTATAATGATAGATCTTGATTAGGAGTATCTTTTTCTAGTACATGTCAAGTATCTATTTTGAAGTCTTGATCGATTTTGGGGGTTGGGAAGGATCAGGTGATGGTTTTGGGTGTGATTTGATTTTCGTCTAGAACATCAAAAATCCTTCAGGATGCTCCAAAATGACTCATCTATATCTATAATGATAGATCTTGATTAGGAGTATCTTTTTCTAGTACATGTCAAGTATCTATTTTGAAGTCTTGATCGATTTTGGGGGTTGGGAAGGATCAGGTGATGGTTTTGGGTGTGATTTGATTTTCGTCTAGAACATCAAAAATCCTTCAGGATGCTCCAAAATGACTCATCTATATCTATAATGATAGATCTTGATTAGGAGTATCTTTTTCTAGTACATGTCAAGTATCTATTTTGAAGTCTTGATCGATTTTGGGGGTTGGGAAGGATCAGGTGATGGTTTTGGGTGTGATTTGATTTTCGTCTAGAACATCAAAAATCCTTCAGGATGCTCCAAAATGACTCATCTATATCTATAATGATAGATCTTGATTAGGAGTATCTTTTTCTAGTACATGTCAAGTATCTATTTTGAAGTCTTGATCGATTTTGGTGGTTGGGAAGGATCAGGTGATGGTTTTGGGTGTGATTTGATTTTCGTCTAGAACATCAAAAATCCTTCAGGATGCTCCAAAATGACTCATCTATATCTATAATGATAGATCTTGATTAGGAGTATCTTTTTCTAGTACATGTCAAGTATCTATTTTGAAGTCTTGATCGATTTTGGGGGTTGGGAAGGATCAGGTGATGGTTTTGGGTGTGATTTGATTTTCGTCTAGAACATCAAAAATCCTTCAGGATGCTCCAAAATGACTCATCTATATCTATAATGATAGATCTTGATTAGGAGTATCTTTTTCTAGTACATGTCAAGTATCTATTTTGAAGTCTTGATCGATTTTGGGGGTTGGGAAGGATCAGGTGATGGTTTTGGGTGTGATTTGATTTTCGTCTAGAACATCAAAAATCCTTCAGGATGCTCCAAAATGACTCATCTATATCTATAATGATAGATCTTGATTAGGAGTATCTTTTTCTAGTACATGTCAAGTATCTATTTTGAAGTCTTGATCGATTTTGGTGGTTGGGAAGGATCAGGTGATGGTTTTGGGTGTGATTTGATTTTCGTCTAGAACATCAAAAATCCTTCAGGATGCTCCAAAATGACTCATCTATATCTATAATGATAGATCTTGATTAGGAGTATCTTTTTCTAGTACATGTCAAGTATCTATTTTGAAGTCTTGATCGATTTTGGGGGTTGGGAAGGATCAGGTGATGGTTTTGGGTGTGATTTGATTTTCGTCTAGAACATCAAAAATCCTTCAGGATGCTCCAAAATGACTCATCTATATCTATAATGATAGATCTTGATTAGGAGTATCTTTTTCTAGTACATGTCAAGTATCTATTTTGAAGTCTTGATCGATTTTGGGGGTTGGGAAGGATCAGGTGATGGTTTTGGGTGTGATTTGATTTTCGTCTAGAACATCAAAAATCCTTCAGGATGCTCCAAAATGACTCATCTATATCTATAATTATAGATCTTGATTAGGAGTATCTTTTTCTAGTACATGTCAAGTATCTATTTTGAAGTCTTGATCGATTTTGGGGGTTGGGAAGGATCAGGTGATGGTTTTGGGTGTGATTTGATTTTCGTCTAGAACATCAAAAATCCTTCAGGATGCTCCAAAATGACTCATCTATATCTATAATGATAGATCTTGATTAGGAGTATCTTTTTCTAGTACATGTCAAGTATCTATTTTGAAGTCTTGATCGATTTTGGGGGTTGGGAAGGATCAGGTGATGGTTTTGGGTGTGATTTGATTTTCGTCTAGAACATCAAAAATCCTTCAGGATGCTCCAAAATGACTCATCTATATCTATAATGATAGATCTTGATTAGGAGTATCTTTTTCTAGTACATGTCAAGTATCTATTTTGAAGTCTTGATCGATTTTGGGGGTTGGGAAGGATCAGGTGATGGTTTTGGGTGTGATTTGATTTTCGTCTAGAACATCAAAAATCCTTCAGGATGCTCCAAAATGACTCATCTATATCTATAATAATAGATCTTGATTAGGAGTATCTTTTTCTAGTACATGTCAAGTATCTATTTTGAAGTCTTGATCGATTTTGGGGGTTGGGAAGGATCAGGTGATGGTTTTGGGTGTGATTTGATTTTCGTCTAGAACATCAAAAATCCTTCAGGATGCTCCAAAATGACTCATCTATATCTATAATGATAGATCTTGATTAGGAGTATCTTTTTCTAGTACATGTCAAGTATCTATTTTGAAGTCTTGATCGATTTTGGGGGTTGGGAAGGATCAGGTGATGGTTTTGGGTGTGATTTGATTTTCGTCTAGAACATCAAAAATCCTTCAGGATGCTCCAAAATGACTCATCTATATCTATAATGATAGATCTTGATTAGGAGTATCTTTTTCTAGTACATGTCAAGTATCTATTTTGAAGTCTTGATCGATTTTGGGGGTTGGGAAGGATCAGGTGATGGTTTTGGGTGTGATTTGATTTTCGTCTAGAACATCAAAAATCCTTCAGGATGCTCCAAAATGACTCATCTATATCTATAATGATAGATCTTGATTAGGAGTATCTTTTTCTAGTACATGTCAAGTATCTATTTTGAAGTCTTGATCGATTTTGGGGGTTGGGAAGGATCAGGTGATGGTTTTGGGTGTGATTTGATTTTCGTCTAGAACATCAAAAATCCTTCAGGATGCTCCAAAATGACTCATCTATATCTATAATTATAGATCTTGATTAGGAGTATCTTTTTCTAGTACATGTCAAGTATCTATTTTGAAGTCTTGATCGATTTTGGGGGTTGGGAAGGATCAGGTGATGGTTTTGGGTGTGATTTGATTTTCGTCTAGAACATCAAAAATCCTTCAGGATGCTCCAAAATGACTCATCTATATCTATAATGATAGATCTTGATTAGGAGTATCTTTTTCTAGTACATGTCAAGTATCTATTTTGAAGTCTTGATCGATTTTGGGGGTTGGGAAGGATCAGGTGATGGTTTTGGGTGTGATTTGATTTTCGTCTAGAACATCAAAAATCCTTCAGGATGCTCCAAAATGACTCATCTATATCTATAATGATAGATCTTGATTAGGAGTATCTTTTTCTAGTACATGTCAAGTATCTATTTTGAAGTCTTGATCAATTTTGGGGGTTGGGAAGGATCAGGTGATGGTTTTGGGTGTGATTTGATTTTCGTCTAGAACATCAAAAATCCTTCAGGATGCTCCAAAATGACTCATCTATATCTATAATAATAGATCTTGATTAGGAGTATCTTTTTCTAGTACATGTCAAGTATCTATTTTGAAGTCTTGATCGATTTTGGGGGTTGGGAAGGATCAGGTGATGGTTTTGGGTGTGATTTGATTTTCGTCTAGAACATCAAAAATCCTTCAGGATGCTCCAAAATGACTCATCTATATCTAAAATGATAGATCTTGATTAGGAGTATCTTTTTCTAGTACATGTCAAGTATCTATTTTGAAGTCTTGATCGATTTTGGGGGTTGGGAAGGATCAGGTGATGGTTTTGGGTGTGATTTGATTTTCGTCTAGAACATCAAAAATCCTTCAGGATGCTCCAAAATGACTCATCTATATCTATAATGATAGATCTTGATTAGGAGTATCTTTTTCTAGTACATGTCAAGTATCTATTTTGAAGTCTTGATCGATTTTGGGGGTTGGGAAGGATCAGGTGATGGTTTTGGGTGTGATTTGATTTTCGTCTAGAACATCAAAAATCCTTCAGGATGCTCCAAAATGACTCATCTATATCTATAATGATAGATCTTGATTAGGAGTATCTTTTTCTAGTACATGTCAAGTATCTATTTTGAAGTCTTGATCGATTTTGGGGGTTGGGAAGGATCAGGTGATGGTTTTGGGTGTGATTTGATTTTCGTCTAGAACATCAAAAATCCTTCAGGATGCTCCAAAATGACTCATCTATATCTATAATGATAGATCTTGATTAGGAGTATCTTTTTCTAGTACATGTCAAGTATCTATTTTGAAGTCTTGATCGATTTTGGGGGTTGGGAAGGATCAGGTGATGGTTTTGGGTGTGATTTGATTTTCGTCTAGAACATCAAAAATCCTTCAGGATGCTCCAAAATGACTCATATATATCTATAATGATAGATCTTGATTAGGAGTATCTTTTTCTAGTACATGTCAAGTATCTATTTTGAAGTCTTGATCGATTTTGGGGGTTGGGAAGGATCAGGTGATGGTTTTGGGTGTGATTTGATTTTCGTCTAGAACATCAAAAATCCTTCAGGATGCTCCAAAATGACTCATCTATATCTATAATGATAGATCTTGATTAGGAGTATCTTTTTCTAGTACATGTCAAGTATCTATTTTGAAGTCTTGATCGATTTTGGGGGTTGGGAAAGATCAGGTGATGGTTTTGGGTGTGATTTGATTTTCGTCTAGAACATCAAAAATCCTTCAGGATGCTCCAAAATGACTCATCTATATCTATAATGATAGATCTTGATTAGGAGTATCTTTTTCTAGTACATGTCAAGTATCTATTTTGAAGTCTTGATCGATTTTGGGGGTTGGGAAGGATCAGGTGATGGTTTTGGGTGTGATTTGATTTTCGTCTAGAACATCAAAAATCCTTCAGGATGCTCCAAAATGACTCATCTATATCTATAATGATAGATCTTGATTAGGAGTATCTTTTTCTAGTACATGTCAAGTATCTATTTTGAAGTCTTGATCGATTTTGGGGGTTGGGAAGGATCAGGTGATGGTTTTGGGTGTGATTTGATTTTCGTCTAGAACATCAAAAATCCTTCAGGATGCTCCAAAATGACTCATCTATATCTATAATGATAGATCTTGATTAGGAGTATCTTTTTCTAGTACATGTCAAGTATCTATTTTGAAGTCTTGATCGATTTTGGGGGTTGGGAAGGATCAGGTGATGGTTTTGGGTGTGATTTGATTTTCGTCTAGAACATCAAAAATCCTTCAGGATGCTCCAAAATGACTCATCTATATCTATAATGATAGATCTTGATTAGGAGTATCTTTTTCTAGTACATGTCAAGTATCTATTTTGAAGTCTTGATCGATTTTGGGGGTTGGGAAGGATCAGGTGATGGTTTTGGGTGTGATTTGATTTTCGTCTAGAACATCAAAAATCCTTCAGGATGCTCCAAAATGACTCATCTATATCTATAATGATAGATCTTGGTTAGGAGTATCTTTTTCTAGTACATGTCAAGTATCTATTTTGAAGTCTTGATCGATTTTGGGGGTTGGGAAGGATCAGGTGATGGTTTTGGGTGTGATTTGATTTTCGTCTAGAACATCAAAAATCCTTCAGGATGCTCCAAAATGACTCATCTATATCTATAATGATAGATCTTGATTAGGAGTATCTTTTTCTAGTACATGTCAAGTATCTATTTTGAAGTCTTGATCGATTTTGGGGGTTGGGAAGGATCAGGTGATGGTTTTGGGTGTGATTTGATTTTCGTCTAGAACATCAAAAATCCTTCAGGATGCTCCAAAATGACTCATCTATATCTATAATGATAGATCTTGATTAGGAGTATCTTTTTCTAGTACATGTCAAGTATCTATTTTGAAGTCTTGATCGATTTTGGGGGTTGGGAAGGATCAGGTGATGGTTTTGGGTGTGATTTGATTTTCGTCTAGAACATCAAAAATCCTTCAGGATGCTCCAAAATGACTCATCTATATCTATAATGATAGATCTTGATTAGGAGTATCTTTTTCTAGTACATGTCAAGTATCTATTTTGAAGTCTTGATCGATTTTGGGGGTTGGGAAGGATTAGGTGATGGTTTTGGGTGTGATTTGATTTTCGTCTAGAACATCCAAAATCCTTCAGGATGCTCCAAAATGACTCATCTATATCTATAATGATAGATCTTGATTAGGAGTATCTTTTTCTAGTACATGTCAAGTATCTATTTTGAAGTCTTGATCGATTTTGGGGGTTGGGAAGGATCAGGTGATGGTTTTGGGTGTGATTTGATTTTCGTCTAGAACATCAAAAATCCTTCAGAATGCTCCAAAATGACTCATCTATATCTATAATGATAGATCTTGATTAGGAGTATCTTTTTCTAGTACATGTCAAGTATCTATTTTGAAGTCTTGATCGATTTTGGGGGTTGGGAAGGATCAGGTGATGGTTTTGGGTGTGATTTGATTTTCGTCTAGAACATCAAAAATCCTTCAGGATGCTCCAAAATGACTCATCTATATCTATAATGATAGATCTTGATTAGGAGTATCTTTTTCTAGTACATGTCAAGTATCTATTTTGAAGTCTTGATCGATTTTGGGGGTTGGGAAGGATTAGGTGATGGTTTTGGGTGTGATTTGATTTTCGTCTAGAACATCAAAAATCCTTCAGGATGCTCCAAAATGACTCATCTATATCTATAATGATAGATCTTGATTAGGAGTATCTTTTTCTAGTACATGTCAAGTATCTATTTTGAAGTCTTGATCGATTATGGGGGTTGGGAAGGATCAGGTGATGGTTTTGGGTGTGATTTGATTTTCGTCTAGAACATCAAAAATCCTTCAGGATGCTCCAAAATGACTCATCTATATCTATAATGATAGATCTTGATTAGGAGTATCTTTTTCTAGTACATGTCAAGTATCTATTTTGAAGTCTTGATCGATTTTGGGGGTTGGGAAGGATTAGGTGATGGTTTTGGGTGTGATTTGATTTTCGTCTAGAACATCAAAAATCCTTCAGGATGCTCCAAAATGACTCATCTATATCTATCATGATAGATCTTGATTAGGAGTATCTTTTTCTAGTACATGTCAAGTATCTATTTTGAAGTCTTGATCGATTTTGGGGGTTGGGAAAGATCAGGTGATGGTTTTGGGTGTGATTTGATTTTCGTCTAGAACATCAAAAATCCTTCAGAATGCTCCAAAATGACTCATCTATATCTATAATGATAGATCTTGATTAGGAGTATCTTTTTCTAGTACATGTCAAGTATCTATTTTGAAGTCTTGATCGATTTTGGGGGTTGGGAAGGATCAGGTGATGGTTTTGGGTGTGATTTGATTTTCGTCTAGAACATCAAAAATCCTTCAGGATGCTCCAAAATGACTCATCTATATCTATAATGATAAATCTTGATTAGGAGTATCTTTTTCTAGCACATGTCAAGTATCTATTTTGAAGTCTTGATCGATTTTGGGGGTTGGGAAGGATCAGGTGATGGTTTTGGGTGTGATTTGATTTTCGTCTAGAACATCAAAAATCCTTCAGGATTCTCCAAAATGACTCATCTATATCTATAATGATAGATCTTGATTAGGAGTATCTTTTTCTAGTACATGTCAAGTATCTATTTTGAAGTCTTGATCGATTTTGGGGGTTGGGAAGGATCAGGTGATGGTTTTGGGTGTGATTTGATTTTCGTCTAGAACATCAAAAATCCTTCAGGATGCTCCAAAATGACTCATCTATATCTATAATGATAGATCTTGATTAGGAGTATCTTTTTCTAGTACATGTCAAGTATCTATTTTGAAGTCTTGATCGATTTTGGGGTTGGGAAGGATTAGGTGATGGTTTTGGTGTGATTTGATTTTCGTCTAGAACATCAAAAATCCTTCAGGATGCTCCAAAATGACTCATCTATATCTATAATGATAGATCTTGATTGGGAGTATCTTTTTCTAGTACATGTCAAGTATCTATTTTGAAGTCTTGATCGATTTTGGGGGTTGGGAAGGATCAGGTGATGGTTTTGGGTGTGATTTGATTTTCGTCTAGAACATCAAAAATCCTTCAGAATGCTCCAAAATGACTCATCTATATCTATAATGATAGATCTTGATTAGGAGTATCTTTTTCTAGTACATGTCAAGTATCTATTTTGAAGTCTTGATCGATTTTGGGGTTGGGAAGGATCAGGTGATGGTTTTGGGTGTGATTTGATTTTCGTCTAGAACATCAAAAATCCTTCAGGATGCTCCAAAATGACTCATCTATATCTATAATGATAGATCTTGATTAGGAGTATCTTTTTCTAGTACATGTCAAGTATCTATTTTGAAGTCTTGATCGATTTTGGGGGTTGGGAAGGATCAGGTGATGGTTTTGGGTGTGATTTGATTTTCGTCTAGAACATCAAAAATCCTTCAGGATGCTCCAAAATGACTCATCTATATCTATAATGATAGATCTTGATTAGGAGTATCTTTTTCTAGTACATGTCAAGTATCTATTTTGAAGTCTTGATCGATTTTTGGGGGTTTGGAAGGATCAGGTGATGGTTTTGGGTGTGATTTGATTTTCGTCTAGAACATCAAAAATCCTTCAGGATGCTCCAAAATGACTCATCTATATCTATAATGATAGATCTTGATTAGGAGTATCTTTTTCTAGTACATGTCAAGTATATATTTTGAAGTCTTGATCGATTTTGGGGGTTGGGAAGGATCAGGTGATGGTTTTAGGTGTGATTTGATTTTCGTCTAGAACGTCAAAAATCCTTCAGGATGCTCCAAAATGACTCATCTATATCTATAATGATAGATCTTGATTAGGAGTACTTTTTCTAGTACATGTCAAGTATCTATTTTGAAGTCTTGATCGATTTTGGGGTTGGGAAGGATCAGGTGATGGTTTTGGGTGTGATTTGATTTTCTTTTCGTCTAGAACATCAAAAATCCTTCAGGATGCTCCAAAATGACTCATCTATATCTATAATGATAGATCTTGATTAGGAGTATCTTTTTCTAGTACATGTCAAGTATCTATTTTGAAGTCTTGATCGATTTTGGGGGTTGGGAAGGATCAGGTGATGGTTTTGGGTGTGATTTTATTTTTGTCTAGAACATCAAAAATCCTTCAGGATGCTCCAAAATGACTCATCTATATCTATAATGATAGATCTTGATTAGGAGTATCTTTTTCTAGTACATGTCAAGTATCTATTTTAAAGTCTTGATCGATTTTGAGGTTGGGAAGGATCAGGTGATGGTTTTGGGTGTGATTTGATTTTCGTCTAGAACATCAAAAATCCTTCAGGATGCTCCAAAATGACTCATCTATATCTATAATGATAGATCTTGATTAGGAGTATCTTTTTCTAGTACATGTCAAGTATCTATTTTGAAGTCTTGATCGATTTTGGGGGTTGGGAAGGATCAGGTGATGGTTTTGGGTGTGATTTGATTTTCGTCTAGAACATCAAAAATCCTTCAGGATGCTCCAAAATGACTCATCTATATCTATAATGATAGATCTTGATTAGGAGTATCTTTTTCTAGTACATGTCAAGTATCTATTTTGTAGTCTTGATCGATTTTGGGGGTTGGGAAGGATCAGGTGATGGTTTTGGGTGTGATTTGATTTTCGTCTAGAACATCAAAAATCCTTCAGGATGCTCCAAAATGACTCATCTATATCTATAATGATAGATCTTGATTAGGAGTATCTTTTTCTAGTACATGTCAAGTATCTATTTTGAAGTCTTGATCGATTTTGGGGGTTGGGAAGGATCAGGTGATGGTTTTGGGTGTGATTTTATTTTTGTCTAGAACATCAAAAATCCTTCAGGATGCTCCAAAATGACTCATCTATATCTATAATGATAGATCTTGATTAGGAGTATCTTTTTCTAGTACATGTCAAGTATCTATTTTGAAGTCTTGATCGATTTTGAGGGTTGGGAAGGATCAGGTGATGGTTTTGGGTGTGATTTGATTTTCGTCTAGAACATCAAAAATCCTTCAGGATGCTCCAAAATGACTCATCTATATCTATAATGATAGATCTTGATTAGGAGTATCTTTTTCTAGTACATGTCAAGTATCTATTTTGAAGTCTTGATCGATTTTGGGGGTTGGGAAGGATCAGGTGATGGTTTTGGGTGTGATTTGATTTTCGTCTAGAACATCAAAAATCCTTCAGGATGCTCCAAAATGACTCATCTATATCTATAATGATAGATCTTGATTAGGAGTATCTTTTTCTAGTACATGTCAAGTATCTATTTTGAAGTCTTGATCGATTTTGGGGGTTGGGAAGGATCAGGTGATGGTTTTGGGTGTGATTTGATTTTCGTCTAGAACATCAAAAATCCTTCAGGATGCTCCAAACTGACTCATCTATATCTATAATGATAGATCTTGATTAGGAGTATCTTTTTCTAGTACATGTCAAGTATCTATTTTGAAGTCTTGATCGATTTTGGGGGTTGGGAAGGATCAGGTGATGGTTTTGGGTGTGATTTGATTTTCGTCTAGAAAATCAAAAATCCTTCAGGATGCTCCAAAATGACTCATCTATATCTATAATGATAGATCTTGATTAGGAGTATCTTTTTCTAGTACATGTCAAGTATCTATTTTGAAGTCTTGATCGATTTTGGGGGTTGGGAAAGATCGGGTGATGGTTTTGGGTGTGATTTGATTTTCGTCTAGAACATCAAAAATCCTTCAGGATGCTCCAAAATGACTCATCTATATCTATAATGATAGATCTTGATTAGGATCCTTCTTTGGGAAGGATCAGGTGATGGTTTTGGGTGTGATTTGATTTTCGTCTAGAACATCAAAAATCCTTCAGGATGCTCCAAAATGACTCATCTATATCTATAATGATAGATCTTGATTAGGAGTATCTTTTTCTAGTACATGTCAAATATCTATTTTGAAGTCTTGATCGATTTTGGGGGTTGGGAAGGATCAGGTGATGGTTTTGGGTGTGATTTGATTTTCGTCTAGAACATCAAAAATCCTTCAGGATGCTCCAAAATGACTCATCTATATCTATAATGATAGATCTTGATTAGGAGTATCTTTTTCTAGTACATGTCAAGTATCTATTTTGAAGTCTTGATCGATTTTGGGGGTTGGGAAGGATCAGGTGATGGTTTTGGGTGTGATTTGATTTTCGTCTAGAACATCAAAAATCCTTCAGGATGCTCCAAAATGACTCATCTATATCTATAATGATAGATCTTGATTAGGAGTATCTTTTTCTAGTACATGTCAAGTATCTATTTTGAAGTCTTGATCGATTTTGGGGGTTGGGAAGGATCAGGTGATGGTTTTGGGTGTGATTTGATTTTCGTCTAGAACATCAAAAATCCTTCAGGATGCTCCAAAATGACTCATCTATATCTTTAATGATAGATCTTGATTAGGAGTATCTTTTTCTAGTACATGTCAAGTATCTATTTTGAATTCTTTATCGATTTTGGGGGTTGGGAAGGATCAGGTGATGGTTTTGGGTGTGATTTGATTTTCGTCTAGAACATCAAAAATCCTTCAGGATGCTCCAAAATGACTCATCTATATCTATAATGATAGATCTTGATTAGGAGTATGTTTTTCTAGTACATGTCAAGTATCTATTTTGAAGTCTTGATCGATTTTGGGGGTTGGGAAGGATCAGGTGATGGTTTTGGGTGTGATTTGATTTTCGTCTAGAACATCAAAAATCCTTCAGGATGCTCCAAAATGACTCATCTATATCTATAATGATAGATCTTGATTAGGAGTATCTTTTTCTAGTACATGTCAAGTATCTATTTTGAAGTCTTGATCGATTTTGGGGGTTGGGAAGGATCAGGTGATGGTTTTGGGTGTGATTTGATTTTCGTCTAGAACATCAAAAATCCTTCAGGATGCTCCAAAATGACTCATCTATATCTATAATGATAGATCTTGATTATGAGTATCTTTTTCTAGTACATGTCAAGTATCTATTTTGAAGTCTTGATCGATTTTGGGGGTTGGGAAGGATCAGGTGATGGTTTTGGGTGTGATTTGATTTTCGTCTAGAACATCAAAAATCCTTCAGGATGCTCCAAAATGACTCATCTATATCTATAATGATAGATCTTGATTAGGAGTATCTTTTTCTAGTACATGTCAAGTATCTATTTTGAAGTCTTGATCGATTTTGGGGGTTGGGAAGGATCAGGTGATGGTTTTGGGTGTGATTTGATTTTCGTCTAGAACATCAAAAATCCTTCAGGATGCTCCAAAATGACTTATCTATATCTATAATGATAGATCTTGATTAGGAGTATCTTTTTCTAGTACATGTCAAGTATCTATTTTGAAGCCTTGATCGATTTTGGGGGTTGGGAAGGATCAGGTGATGGTTTTGGGTGTGATTTGATTTTCGTCTAGAACATCAAAAATCCTTCAGGATGCTCCAAAATGACTCATCTATATCTATAATGATAGATCTTGATTAGGAGTATCTTTTTCTAGTACATGTCAAGTATCTATTTTGAAGTCTTGATCGATTTTGGGGGTTGGGAAAGATCAGGTGATGGTTTTGGGTGTGATTTGATTTTCGTCTAGAACATCAAAAATCCTTCAGGATGCTCCAAAATGACTCATCTATATCTATAATGATAGATCTTGATTAGGAGTATCTTTTTCTAGTACATGTCAAGTATCTATTTTGAAGTCTTGATCGATTTTGGGGGTTGGGAAGGATCAGGTGATGGTTTTGGGTGTGATTTGATTTTCGTCTAGAACATCAAAAATCCTTCAGGATGCT
>NW_026605540.1:0-19369 GCF_945859685.1 Eupeodes corollae
ACTGATGAGCTGCTTAATTGTTTTTGCATTATCCTTTCACAGATTTTAGATAAAAAATGAAGTATTGAAATCGGAAAATTCATTACAAAGCGAGTTTTGGGGGATAGGACTTATTTTTGCTTTTTTCCATTGATGCGGAAAAATGCCACTGGTAAGTATTGTATTTATTACAAGTATTACAAGTATATTGTATTTATTACAAGAGTAGAAGCAAATTAAGAATAGCTTTAATGAAAATTGGATTCAAATCATCAGCACCAGTGGCATTGGACCTTATACTTATGCAACTTTCAACTATGTCTAAGGCGTTCACACAATCGAAACTCAACACAGTGTCCATAAAAGTTGGTGGTATGGTTTTGAGAGATACATAATCTCTTGGAGTTATTAAAGGTGTAGAAGCAAATTTACTGTTTAGCTCATTTATATTCATTACAGCTAGAAAATTATTTCTTTGTTTACTAGCTGCCGGAGGTTGTTCCATAGTTTACGACCATCGTATCTTAACTGCTTGAAAAGAATGAGATGCAGCTGTAGCTAAAATAATCGCTGTAGTATAAGCTGTCAATAAAACGCTCACTAATGTAGCAAAGGTCGCCCACAATGGTGTAGCGCAGGAAATTTATTCGGGCATGTTCAACGCATATGAAATTTATATTTGAACTGAATGTGTATTGTAGCATACTATAAAAAAGTTACAAAACCAGAAAAAATTCTGAAATGCATTGAACGCTCCCAAAAAGAAGTGAAAAGTCAAAGAATGAAATGGGTTTCCCCCATCTGTCATCTCAAATGTAGCTTGTAGCGTCGCCAAAAGTTAAAGTTGAGTCAACTTGCGCTGCAGCTACTGCTACAGCTACAGCTACAGCTTCTCATTGTGTCGATGTATACTATTTTCGTATCTTTTAACTTTGACAGTGCTACAGGCAACAGCTACAGCTACACCATACTGTTCAAGCAGTAAATCTAGACACAGAGACACGGTTAGAGTAGTAGTATTTTTGGGCGTCTTATACCTCTTGAACTACTTTATTTCGTTATGATTTGTAAGACTCACTAAGCTCGTTAATACGGAAACGTTTCCAGCATCGTCGATATGCTAGATCACGCCGATTTATAAGGAATTTAATCCTATTAGTAAATCATTGTTTATTTTAGCAAATCCTAGTTTGTGTTTTCAATGGAACGTGTTGATTAAAATACTAAGATTTGTGTTTCAAAACTCGACTTGATCTTCTGGTGAAGTAATTGGATTTAAAAAAAATAACTTCCTATGGGAAGTTAATAGCAAAGTTAACAACAATGAAGCATGTAATATAATAAGTTCTTGTTTTTATTTTCGAGAAATCGAAAGTCAGTTCTGTGTTGTATTTTTAACTTCATATAGGAAGTTATTGTAATCGGTTCGTTTTGTCGAATTGAAAACTTTAACATATTTTGACGTTTCGAGGTCCCTAGAATCTGAATAAAATATTCTGATAGAGATGTCTGCGAGTGTGTACGTACATTTGTCTTCCATATCTCAAAAACCAGTAGAGAATAGACTTAAGATGAATTTTGTTAAACAGATAAAAATGCAGAAAGCACTAAAAAAAGTTGTTAAAATATTACATGAACTAATAAAACGCTAGTGAATTGAATTAAATTGTATGTAATTTTTGTAACGTGATATCAAACTGATATAGCTTTGAAACCAAACTCAAATAACGTTTTTTTTTTATAAATACAAAAAAGCTGAAAAAAGTAAGTGTGACCTTGAATAATTTTACTAACAAAAAATGTTTTTATCTCCAAAATAATTTTATGAGGCGAATAACTTTCTTGACATCTGGTAAAATTTTGAAAAAAAAAAGAATTTTTACAAAGAGTAAAAATATATGAGAAACATTACTAGAAGTTGGTACAAAATTATTTTTGAGTGAAATGTATTTTCAAAAATTAAAAACATTGGTTTTAAACTAATTTCATTCTATAAAAAAATATTGTTGTCGACATTCATTAAATTTAATAAAAGCAGTCAATTTTGTTCATACAATTGGTAAAATTAGTATTCCATTCTCGATAGCTCGTAAAAAAATCAAAGTATTATCTTCAAAACGATTTCATTATGTGTTAAATTTTGTTGTGAACGCAGATGTTGTTCTTAGAAAAACCAAATCTGTATTTTTTTATACATCGAACAGGTTCACATCAAAAATTTTGCCCCGCTTTTCGTGTTTGATCTCGCTTATCATCTCTTCTTAACTCTAACCATCTTTTTCTCCTTTTTTTTCGTCTTCTGATTCTTTTACTTTTTTATTTCCTAGTTTTCAAGTCAAATAATTTTGTATCCATAAATATTTGTTTTTCTTTTTTCTTTAATTTTATTTTAATTTAATTTTATATTATTTTCTCACAAATTCGGTACTGTGTAAGCTTTATAAATAAATAAACTGAAATAAAAACTTTCAAGAATTGCTACTAAAATTGGTACAAATTTGAAATTTGAAAACAAACTACTTCGTCATATGCAAAATATATTTGATATGTTCAACTTAATCTTTTTGAAAAATTCAACTGAAAATTGTTTTTCAAAAACACGAAAACTTACAAAATATCAACAAAAAAAAACGATACAAAATGTATTTCGACTCATTTATTAGGAGAACCAAGAATGATATTGTCTTTAAATAGTTTATCTCATACATTATATTTTGATGAATATTTTGTTAAAGTCTTAAGCAAGACAAATTGATAGACGGGATGGGAAGTTATCAGTGTGTGTCTCATCCAGCCCCTTTTTTGGTTTATATTTTTGTACAAAAACTTGTCACTTCGACTTTTCTAAAAATCTGAAATTAGTTTTACAATTATTTATGCATTATCGTTCGGCAATTAATGCGAGTTTTTGTGAATTATCTATTGATTTTTTTTTTAATTGTATGAACTTGGCAGGAAAGTCCTTTGCCTAAAAATCATACATCAGAAATCATCACTAAAGTAATCCGTGACTTCCATATTATTTTATAACTTTTACTTTTGAATTGCGTTCCTTTATAAATTGTCCCGACATTGATTTTGAACACCCTTTCTATATTTGGTGAGGACAATATTATACTACTCATTGTAACTTATTGTAATTCATTGAACTACGAGTATATTCATACAGGTAGTACTGAAATCATATTGCTTACAAAGTCGATGTGGTCAAAGTTATCGAAGCTCAAGGCCAACATTAAGCAACCACTTCAGTTAATTGGAGAAACCGAAGCCACTACGAATTTAACCAGTTAATTTTATGAATTTCTGCAAGCCACTGCGGTTATGGTTATAAAAAACATACTTATGTAATATACATATACATATATTTGCACAGGTTGATGCATAAAGTTTATTTATATAAAACACTTTTATGCCTGTTCATGGTATATTCCTCAATTCAATATTTTATTATAGGTAGGTCCCAGACGGATTTAATAATAATAAATAATATTAATCCATTGACTTTGTTAATTTGCGTCCCTACTTCATGTGTTCAAACATACATAAATCTATGTATATCAAAAAGGGAATCAAAACATTTAAGTTTGGTATTAAATTACTTATAGAAACTTCGGTTAGCCGCAAAATTATTTATTCCCATTATAAAATTCGCTTCTTTAAATAAACCTTTGAGTTGCTATTCAAATAATACGTATATAACATATTAAGCCTACACTTATAAATTGTAAAATCGATATTAAACAAATAATTTACTTCAGAATTAAATCACAATTATTGAACATGAGAATTAATTTATGATTGAAAGTAATTAAAACTCATGATTAACAAATAGCCGGATATTTCGGTTATCTTGTTCAATTTTTACATTATGGTGTTCTCTGAAGTAGGTTGTTTGTTGAGTTGAGAAACCTAAACTGGAAAAGGGTCGTCAGGTTATTTAAGACTAGACGACCGACGACGTTCTTGTTTTTACCTTAGATATCAGTAAACATTGCTTTTAAAGTCTTAAATATAAAAATGGAAGAGAAAAACAGAGTTAGATAAAGCATTCAAAATTCTTGATGTGCGCATCACAAAGAATCTCTACACTTAGAACTCAAGGGTTACTGTTATGAACATTCCTAAAAGTGCAATTATTGTTTTTGACTTGTTGGCGAATATAACTGGCCTATTTAGGTTTTCTTCTGTGGGTTTGTTGCTTCCTTTTACAACAAGACAGACCAAAAAATTACAAAAATGATTCAAAAATTTGTAGTGCTGGAAGAACATATGCATTTAAAAGATACAAGTGTCGAATGTGCATTCAGGATGATCACTAATTATAATCTCGATAAAACTTCCACAAAATGACATTGAAAGGTTAAAGAAATGGCGAGCCAAGTTGGGCACCACCTTGTAACGAAACGTCTACGGTCTTAACTTCTCTTTAACACCATAACAACCTCTAACAACTTCCTACTACATGAGTACTTGACCTTGGCAGGAAAAAGAAGAGAAGAGTGATGAAATTTACACTAACAATGGATGGCAAATTTTGAGGAACACATTGAGGTGAATATACCAAAGTTATTGAGGTGAGTACAGTACGACGCAGAATTCCTTGTACACGAATCTATGAACTATGGCGTAGAAATTCGGCCGAAATTCTGCAGCAGCATCTGTTTGCTTTTTGTTGGGTATGAAAATAATCTTAGCCTTCTTCCATTCTAAAGAAACTTTTAAGTAGTCAATATGGTGTTATATATGTAGGTATTGTAGTGCTTTTTCAAATAAGCTGTTCGGATTCGGCATATAAACTGTAGGTCCATCCCTGCAATTACTCGCACACAGAAATAGTTGAGAGTTGCAAGTCACTAAGCCCTGGTTCTCTACGGACTATTGCGCCACCTAATTTATTTGTTTATTTATAGAGCGCAATTTATATGGAAGCAGTAGTCTCAAGAACTTTGGTTCTGTTTGATCCAGGCCAGTAGCATTAGATTTAATCAATATTATTGCCCCTAAAATGTCTTCCTCTTGTATTCTTATAAAACTCAGAGAGCTGTTGATAGCAGTTGGTTCCTTCTAAGTAAGGGATTGAACTGGTGAAGCAACGTTTAAGGGCATGGAGGTAAACTTTTTGTTGAAAGCATCACAATAGACGTCACCAACAGGCTTTTCAGATTGTTTTCCAATACCGATTTCAACCAGGTTTTTTAAATAGTTTTTGCCAGAGGTTAAAGAACCAAGTTTATTTTCAAAGTAAAGTCTGTTTGCAGTTCAGACCATTACGACAACTTGATTACGCAGTCTGCAATACAATTTCTGGACGTATTCCAGCTTGTAACGTCTCAATTGACTGTAGGCGGCATCTCGTCGTGACATCAGAGCAGAGATGTCACTATTCAGCCAAGGTGGAGCCGTATGCCTAACGAGAGAGGTTTCAATTGGAACATGCCTCTCAAAAAGCTGATTGACGTTATGCCCTAAAAACCTGGCTTGATCATTTACATCTTGCATATAGAACATTGAGTACCAAAATCACGCTCTAAGTCAGATGTATTTAAAACCCAAAGAACATTACTAAAAGTTGGTAAAAATTGATTTTCGACTAATATAACTTTTCAAAAATAAGTTTTATCTTATAAAAAATAGTTTTTCAACATTCAGTAAATTTTTGAGAAATATCGAATTGACAGTTCTTAAAAAAATAAAAACCTAAACAAACAAATTAACAGAAGTTGGTAAAAATTGATTTTCCACTCAAATATCTTTTCAAAACTTTGAGATATTGGCTTTGAACTACTTTTATCTTTTAAGAAATATTGTTACCATTTAGTAAAATTTTGAGAAAAATCTAATTAGCAGTTTTTTTTTCAGTATGGGTCGCATCACAGCCTCTTTTTTACATTTACTTTTGAAACCGCAAAATGGTTTAAAATGTGGAATAGCAAGTTATTTGCTAAATATTAATAATACTTCTTATAGTTTGAATTCTCTTCTTTAAAAGAAAAAAGAAAACATTTAACTTAGAATTTTCAAAATGAATATTTAAATAAATTAATTCCCTAACTTCTTCTTAGCAATCTTATATAGCAGTTTGTAGAAGTTCATGGAGCATAGGATATTTTTTCACATATAAAATGGATCTAATTATAAAAAATTAACAAATTAAAAATAAAACAAACTTTTCGTTCATAGTCCAATTATTTAGTGCAGTTAAAAAAATTTTAAACTTAATCCTCAAATCTGTTTCATATCCCTTTTACCCTTTAAAACAAATCACACACAAAATTGAACCATCGCATGGGGGGGGGGTGTGAATTTACAAATTTAGAAGGAAGGCCCATTATATCGTCAAGTGTTATAACGATGACGTCGAGCGACGTCGACATCGTTAAACTTTTTTAACTCTTTTACGTAATAAATTCTCCTGACATAAAATCTTTAAAACAAAAATTAAAGTAGAGGAACAGGAATAGGAGGAGGAATTTAAGAAAATTTAGCTTGATTTTAACTCACCAGCATCATCCAGGAGAATATTGTCTGGTTTGATATCCCTGAAAATAAACAAATTTAATGAGTTACGTTATATGAAACATTAATTCTACAAAATGAAGCCCAAAACCAAATTTAAATTTTAAATTTTGTCAAACTCTGTTAAACAAAAAATAAAATATTATCTCCGACTATAGGAGGAATTGTAAACAAGGAATTTTGATACTGTTTCGAAAAAATAGAACAGAACGGTACAAAATCACCTGCATTTCCGGAATTGTTGTAACACAAAACAAACACGTACCTAGTACTTGCATTCCAAATAAGGTCAGGAGCTATGAGAATGTCCATTCCATGTCATCATATGAAATGATTAGAAATGCTGCATTAACGAAGTCGATACTTAAATGCTTCCCCACAACAACCCAATAAAGAACAAGAAGAACCCCTGTTTAGGTGATGTGGTGTTTACAAAAAAGACTGTAATTTACACAGCTCCAAAACACTGACCAAATCCATCGATTTTAAGTCAATATGTTGGTAGTCAATGTAGAACTAGTTGTTCCATTATGTTCTACAAATTTCTATAGCTACCAATTTTATTACCTGATGTGATGTACATTTAGGTCATATGAACCATAATTTTCTAAAAAAATGTATGGTAGGTCATGGTGTGAATAGGGTGATGAAGTAAAAAGCACGACATGATTCAAGGGATTTTGTGTAGTTGGCAGTTTTACAACGTCCCTTTAGTCAGCTAAAAACCTTCTGACATATTTAGTGTGAAACTTTTAAGCACCATACCTATGGAGATATAATTAACCTAAAATAAAATTCCCATTAAGTAATTCAAATTTTAAATTAGCCTGTCACTTCTGTGCCTGGTTTTGGTTTTTAGACTTTATTACATTATTTAGAAACTAAAAGTTTACAGGAAATCAGATACAAAACTCTTTAATTTTGTCAATTGTGGTCATATTCTTCAATTCCTCCAAAAATTTCGAGCAAAAACTTACATTTTTGGGATAAGCTGCATTTTTACTTGAATCCCATTTTGTTGAATATCTTTGTCTGAAGTTAATGAGATTTACCTTTGGATCGCCAAAAATATTATGAAAATGGAGTTACCTATATGTACTACTCTTTGTTTTTGTAGATATTCTAATGCTGAGCCTAGGTCACATATTAATAAGGCAACGCTTTCCTCAGAAAACTCAACCCATAATAAAAAAAGAGGCTGGGATGCAACTCACACTGATAACTTCCCATCTCATTTGTCTTGCTTAAAAGTTTGTAGGTTTTCGTGTTGGGTTTAAAAAGTTGTCAGTTGAATTATTCCTAAAAAATTTAAATTACCAAAAATATTTTTTAAATCATCATCATTTTAACCAAATTTGTGTACTATTTTTTCTATATTTTATTTTCTTATGAAAAAACGGACAGTGTGATTAAAAAAAAAGTACTAAATATCGAAAAAAATATTTTCAGTCAAATAAAAAAAAAATGAAAACAGAATTTTTAATTTTTGAAAAGCTATTTGAGACAAATTAAATTTTTACCACATTTTAGTAATGTTTTTATTTAGGTTTTTATGTTTTTGAAAAAGAACTGTGAATTAGATTTTTCTCAAAATTTTAAAAAAATATTTCTTACAAGATAAAATAAGTTTGAAGCCAAAATTTCAAATTTTGGAAAAGATTTTTGAGTCGAAAATCATTTTTCACCAACTTTGAGTAATTTTTTTTAGGTTTTTAGTTTTCTTGTAAAAAAACCATCAATTCGATTTTTGTCAAAATTGAAACAAATGTTAACAACAATATTTTTTATAAGATAAATTAAGTCGGAAGCCATAATCTCCAGTTTTGGAAAAGATATTTGAGTCGAAAATCAATTTTTACCAACTTTGAGTAATTTTTTTTAAAGTTTTTAGTTGTTTTTAATAAAACTGTCAACTGGATTTTTCTCAAATTTTTTTAAGAATGTTTAATACAATATTTCGTATAAGATGAAATTAGGTTGAAGCCATTAACTCAAATTTTTGAAAATATATGTTTTTTTAGGATTGTATTTTTCATTAAAAAAAAACTGTCAATTTGATTTGTCTCAAAATTTTACCAGATGTAAAAACCGTTTTTTGTCGTTGCACAAAATTGTTTCTGATCTAAAATTATTTTTATATTCAAAATTTTCGATATGAAATTTTTTTTTCAGTTATTTAGATTTATAAAAAAACCGTTAATTCGATTTTCCAAAAATATATTTGTTCGGCATCAAGTTTATATATATAATATTAAATTAAATTCAAGTCTCTTTTGTCATTGGTTCGTGAGATATTTCGGGTTAACCAAAGTTTTAACATTTTTTTAACTTGCTATGGTAAAATAACAACCCTTTCTGCATTATAATCTATATATCAACATTTATTTGAAGTCGATATCTCTGGTTCTTGAGCTATGGACAATGAAAAAAACGTCGTGAAAGTAAGTACGTACGTACGTACACACGCACTCACAGACATCTTTCGAGAAATGTCAAAATTTTAAATTTGACAAAACTTCCTATTTGAAGTTCATATATAAAAAAAATATTTAAGGTATTCAAGGTATAACTTCGACAATAAGCTTCATTATATTTTGTTGGCTTATAGATTAAATTTCTTTTTTAATAAAAATCAATTTGTTTTTGATTAAAATCTATCAAAATGTCGATTGTGTAATTGTGGGGGTTGGTTACGATTTTTCGCATTCAATTATATGTGTTTTTATCTATTAACTTTATTGTAATGGAGGGTAAATAGACGAAGTACATAAATATTATGAACAAAAATAATATTGATTAACTGTCCCATCAGAAGAAAATTGACATACAAATATCAGTTTAACTTTAACTTTTACCAACTGGAATACTTATGTTACAAAAAATGACAGTACGGTAACTGAGGCTACAAAGTTTAATGACGGATTTGTATAAAACAGTTAAAAACAAGAATTGTTTTGAAAGTATAGCTGTTATTTATACACTGTTTTATCGATTTTAAGCAATTATTTTCTTAAATCGCCCTACCCGCTTAAACGAGGGGAGACAGAAACATCATTGTTTTTTTTTTAAATCCCTAATAATATCTCGTCGCCTGAGTTATCGTACTCTTGCCAAGATACAGATTTGAAAAATATCATCGTTTATTCAAAAAATATTTCTGAAATACTGAAATTCTGAAACAAATAGCAGACATTTCAGAACCTTTTTTAAACAATGTTTCCTGTGTAGACACACCCTAAGGTGTGTTTGACGTGGAACAGCAGAAATTCTTATTTCAAAAAAATTTGGGGGCAAAATCTTAAATCTTAAAAAAGACAACAATTAAAAAATCTGTTACAAAAATTACGTTAAATCCAGTTCATTTGAATTGTTTTTGTTTTAATTTCTTTTCAATGGGAGCGGTAGGAAAATGTTCTTACTTTCTGCAAAATAAAGTTTTAGTTAAAAACTTTTTGAAGTTTCGGTAAGAACTTTGAGGTTTTAAAACAGAAATGAAAATGGTACTGTGACATATCTTCTAATTTTATGGAGCACTTTTCAAAGTGGCACACTTTATGTAGCAGTGGGAGACTCTCTAGTAATAGTCAATTGATTGTGTCAAAAAACCAGCGATGTTTCTTTTTATTTTCGTATTGTTCTTTTTTATCATTTGTTGTGGTACTGCTCCAAATTCAAACTCATATCTGGAAAACGTGTCGAGGATGAGTCAATATTTTGAAAATAATCCTCGATACAATTTTTTAACATTTTAATTTTAGTTTTGTAAGTAGACACATTGTTATATGGTAAAACGCAAAAGATTCCTGATAAAAATGGCCCCGATAACTACTGTAGCCTTTTTTTTTAAACAAATAAATCTGGAGTAATTCCCTTAGAAGAAATTTCCAGAGGTCAGAAGTGATAAAAACAATTTGAAGTTCAAGCAATTGTAAGACTTTTGGGAGGACCTGATAGTTTGCTTAGCAACAAAGTCAAGATATTGAAAAAATCGGTAAGAACTATTTAGTTAATCACATAACACAATATTAAGGACAACCAAAACAATAAATTGATTTTCGATCGGGACACTATTTGAATTACTTCTATATTAAAATGTGTAGATGTCCTCTATTTTTGTTCAAAATTATCCAAAGTTTTATGAAGGACAGAACTTTTCAGTATTTATTTGGAAATCATAATTCAGAATATTTGAATATTCCTTTGGGTGTCGTTCAAGTATCAGTTTGTCGAATTGAAAATTTGGACATTTTTCGAAGTTTCAAGGTCCCTAGAAATCCCTAGAGATATTTAGAGAGATGTCTGTACGTGTGTGTGTATGTCCGTTCGTACGTTCATACGTTCGCAAGAGAACCAGAAGAGATATCGACTTCAAATAAATTTTGTTAAATAGATGATAATGGAGAAAGGGCTCTTAACAAAATCGATTGGGTTTATTTTCCATAGCAATTTAAAAAAAAGTAACGAAAAATAAGTCACAAACCAATAACGCTACAGAGTTGACTAGTATATTTTTTGTGAAAAATTCCAACTAACGGTTTTTTTTATAAATTTTTATCAACTCGAATATCGAACGACAAATTATTTTATCTCCAAAATAATTGTATGCAACAATAAGTAACGTTTTTGACATCTGGTAAAATTTTAAGAAAAATGGAATTGACAGTTTTTTATCTAAAAGTAGTTAAAATTGATTTTCCACTCAACTGTTTTTTTCAAAAATTTGAGATATTGGCTTCAAACAAATTTTATCTTACCTAGAATATTGTTGTCAATATTCAGTAAAATTTTGAGAAAAACCTAAAAAAAACAATACTAAAACTTGGTAAAAATTTAATGTCGACTCAAACATCTTTTTTAAAACTTAAAGTATTATCGTCAAACTTTTTTCATCTTTTAAAAAAATAGACAGTCAGTTAAAAATCCGGCTAACAGTTTTTTTCATAAAAATACAAATCTACAAAATAGAAAGCAAAACTGTTAAAAATTGATGTTCGGTTCTTTCTCGATTCCCACTGAATGAATGAAGGTATTGACTTTAAAACTGTATTTGTTTTTAAAAGAAATAAAAACTTTAAAAAAATGCTACAAAATTGTCGAACTTTTTTTGAAATCAAACCAAAAGGGAAGTAAAATGGTTTTATTAAGTTTGAAAAAAAACTAGAGACGTAATTAAGAACTGGTGTTGCAGTTGCATTAAAAACAGTGCAATATTTGATTACCACAACAACGCATGCAAATTCATCAAAGAAGAGACAGTGGACTCTGTGTCCAAAATGAAATGTGGATGGAAAGAGATCCACCTTAGACAAGCTTCCAGCTGAGAGGGGACTGAAATTGCGCAGCAAAGACATCAGTAGCAAATGATTACAGTGACTTAGCTGTGTACATGTCCGAGGAGGAGGAGAGGGGCCCTACTGTTACCCAGTTAACATCAGGTTTGCGACAGAGTCGGTGACAAGTACTAAGTTGGAGGTGGCCGATGTCCCCTACAAAATTTCGTAAATCAAGCTGGGACAAGCCATGCATACAACCGACAACCGACCTTTACAAGGTGCAGCTCATAAATAAGATTTATTAAACCGTAACAAAGTTATCACACCAAAATTTACTTATCTTATTAAATTTACCATGAATTATTAAGAGTGCTCGGATGGGATGTGTGAATTATTTCAAAGAGTTAGTTGAGCAGGTTAGACTAGTTTTAACAAAAAAAGAAAAATATAAATGACTACTTAAAAATCAATGAAAAGGCCATTTAACTTAAATCTTATGAACAAATATTACATTTATGTTTCATTTTTCCCCTTATCATACATAATTAGATTAAACAAATTTTTGTTTTCTTCCAGGAAATAATTTATACAACTGGAGGATATGTCGATCAGCATAAGAGGGCAGATATTCTACGATCAAAAAATTGTCCATTTCTGTAAACTAATTAATGTCGGTTCGTCGTTTATAATAAAAAATCGGTAAATTTAATTCGCAAAATAAGGATAAAAAGAAAATCAACGTTCTGAGAAACATCCAAAGTTATATTGTACTCCGAATTCAGATTGCATAGCAAAAGATGAGAGCTCCTTCTGCTGAAATTTAAGTTTGAGCAATATCTAATATCTATATGATTATTATTAGATTCAAGTTTATTTTGCAACTTTATAAAGAAGGTTAAAAAAAGCAATTAAGGCACAAAAAGTAAAAATTATTTAGCACCGATGCAAAATCATTATTTAAAATAACTGCCAAAGAGCTCGGTTTAAGACTGAGCTGCAATACCTCTAATATCACTTAAAAAACTTTTAATTTTTATCAATGTAGTGTATCTAAATTTAGTATTAATAAATGAAATAGAACCTCTCTAAACAAATATTTTAATTTGTATGTTGTTTATTTTACATCTAACTTACCCTTTGTTGAAGGTGATATCTGATACCTCATAAAGTAAGTCATAAATAAGTCCTCATCTAAAAAATTTCAAAAAATAAATAAAAAATTATTTCTACCATAATTTCACTTGCAGAAAAGAAACTGAAAATATTAAAAATGCAAATATTGTCTGTGTTCATTTGAAACTTATAAATTCTGTAAATATTCATATAAGTTCAAGCACAAATGTTAGTACGTAGGTGCTCAACTGAATGACTTTCTAAGCACAATAACACTTCAAAAAAATTTATGTGAATTGTTTGGAACAATATATGATGAGTAAGTACTTGACTTATGTACTGTACGACAGTAAGTATGAAGTAAAAATATAAAGTATAAAAAAATCCATCTTTAAAGAAGTAACTTACCTTGAAAAGAAAACCATAAATTCACCAAAAAAGGAAACTCCAATGACGAAAGTAATTCAACCTCTTTGATAACACCACCCAAGGCTCGCGGTTCTCACGAGCTCCTCGACTTACATATTTCATTGCATATAATATTCCAGAATCACGTTTCTGTACGATATAAACCTGTTGACAGAAATATACAAAAATATAAAAAAACAAAAATGTAAGTCACATGTACATTGTAAAGGGTGTCCCAAAATTAACGCAAGATTTGAATTTGCCGCCATTTGTGCAGTGAAGTGTTGGCAACCCTGAAAAAAAAGCAATTTGACAGCTAACAGTATAGGGTTATTAAAAATGGAGCGTTGCACGATAGAACAACAGAGAAGAGAGTTCGTTGAATGGATTATTGAACATCAACAAATGGACCCTGATTTTTCGAGCAAATTCCTAAGCGATGAAGCACATTTACATCTTGATGGCTTTGTCAATCGCCAGAATTGTGCATTTGGAGTTCGGAGAACCCTCATGTGATTGTCGAAAAACAAATGCATCCACAACGCATGACTGTATGGTGTGAATTTTGGGCTGGAGGCATAATTGGGTCATATTTTTTTTAAAATGATGCTGGTCAAGCAGTGACTGTTACTGGTGCTCGATATCGCGACATGATTACCCAGTTCTTTCTGCCAAAATTGGATGATATTGATGTGTCCAATATGTGGTTTCAACAAGACGGTGCCACATGTCATACAGCCCGTGAAACAATTCAATTACTGCATGAGACATTTGCAGGTCGTGTACTCTCTCGTTTCGGTGATCGAAATTGGCCTTTTAGATCGTGTGATTTAACACCATTAGAGTTCTTTTTATGGGGTTATTTGAAATCACAAGTCTATGTCAACAAGCCTACAACCACTCGTGCATTAAAGGAGGAGATTCAACGCTGCATCAACGAAATTCAGCCACATTTATGCAGAATGGTCATGGAAAATTTCAACAAAAGAGTGCGCATGTGTATGCAAAGCCGTGGAGGCCATTTGTCCGATGTGATATGCCATACATAACCCTATCCCTATCCAATAAAAATATAACTATCAAAAAACTAAAAACGGCGTTTTCTATTTAATTCAAATCTTGCGTTAATTTTGGGACACCCTTTACAAGGCAAGGTAAGGCAGAAGGTAGGTATGGAAGATATACTCTTAAACTGTTTCATCATTTATTTTGAAAGGAAAAATGTCCCTATTTTTTTTAATAGGGGCTGTCGACCTGGAAACAGATTTCAAGGTTACAGGGTTGCCAGATTATGGGGGCATATGCATAAATATGTGTATTATGTATTATACTTGAAACGTAACTAAGAATGGTTTCCCTATAAAGGGGACCAAAAATAGTGACAATTATAAAGAAACAAGCTTATGTGTCGTATAAGGACCACCCCACGGGTTTCATGAACCAGAAAGAATTTTAACATACAAGTAGATTTGTATGGTGAATTTCTACACAATTAAACTATTATGTTTCCGAACGACACTATAAAACATTCCCATGTTTTATGGATGGGTCGTTATGAGTCAGCGCAATGCGGACTTATACCATTGCGCTTACAGCTGCAATATGTACAAACGAAAACACACCAGCGCAGCGATCATTAAACTGGAAATTTTTGAGTCTCTTTTGTATCGGCCCTGAAATTCAATTTGAAAACTTAACATTCTTTTTGGTTGTTTTTGGCAGAAGACAGGCTCGTTTTGATTTGGAAAAAAAGTACTCAATTTGTTGTAAAATGTTTTTAACTTAGATTTTGAAGTTATTTTGTTTTAAATAAAATAATTGATAGGTATATAGAAAGTAATACAAATTTTTTTAAAGAAAAGTCAAAAAGTTTGTTCATTCTTAAGGTTCTTGTTGTTGGCGGTGTTGTCCTTCTTCGTTTTTTTTTTAAATAAACACTGACTTCGAAAACTTCACGCAAAAAAATTTGTTTGAACGCTACAACCACAAACGGAGATTTGAAAGCAACCTTCACTGATAAATCTTCATTCGTACAAGTCTGTCGATATTTCCAAAAGATTTACAACCTTTTTAAACAACATTTTCTGTAAGTAAAAATCTTTATTGTATTCAACAAACCTCAGTCGAAAACAATTTTGTATCAGTTTATAGTTGTTTTTTACTTGCGACATATAGGAACTATATGACAAGTTTTGCTGTCTGTCCACGCATCTACAGCCTAAACCATTGGGTCTATTGAGTTCAAACAAGAAAGTTAAGGTTTTGAGCAGATTCGCGTTAGGCGTTTTTTTCATTTTTTTTTAAGATCAAAACTAACAGGGGCCCCCATATAATTTTGTTTGGTCAAAAAACGATATTTAGAATTTTCTCAAAAACAAACCGAAAGATTTTTTTAAAATTTTCTTTAACATTTTATTTTGTAACTTGGCTTCTTTTAATAAGAAAAACATATTTTTACCGCTCATAGACCCGTTATTTTGTTTTTTAATCTTTGAAAGATCACTTGTAATAAAGCTTTCTCCAAGACAAGACGTGCCTTTTAATTTTTTCATGAGAACTTATTTTTAATTGTGCATGGTTTTTTGTGTTTGCATGATAATTTTGAGTATACCTATATTAGTCGGTTATAACTCTAACATGAGTTCGCAAAATTTTGTTCTAAACGTAAGCAATTGTTCTTGGAAAAATCCAATAGGGATTGTATGGTCAATATTGTGACGTGATAACAGACTATTAAAAATTAAAAAAAATCATATAATTAATTTTTTTGTATAGTAGATATCGACTCGATTATTTTACGAAAACAAATTATTTTATCTTAGAAATAATTGTATGGAACAAAAAATAACGTTTTTGAAATCGGGTCAAATTTCGAATAGAATTGACATTTTTTTTACTAAAAATAAAAACCTAAAAGAAAACATTACTAAACCCTGTAAAAGTTAGTTTTCGGCTCAGTAATTTTTCCAAAATTTTTTACCATACATAAATTTTGGTTAACCATAAATATCTCACGAACCAAAAACGCTAGACTTAAATTAAATTTTGTATGATATATTGTATTGTACTACTAGAAAAAATAAAAATCGTGAAAAAACATTACTCAAAGTTTGTAAAAATTGAATATCGACTCAAATATCTTTTCAAAATTTCAGATTATATCTAATTAAACTAATTTTAATTTATAAGAAATATTGTTTTCAATTTTCGGAAAAATGTTGATAAAAATCGAATGAACAGTTTCTTACAAAAAAAAAACTAAAAACCTAAAAAAAAATTACTCAAATTTGGTAAAAATTTATTTTCCACTCAAATATCTTTTCAAAAATTTGAGATTAAGGCTTGCAACTAATATTTACAATAATTCATTTTCGACTCAAATATTATTTCGAAAATCTGAGACTATGGCTTCCAACAAATTTTAACTTATAAGAAATATTGTTTTCAACATCCAGAAAAGTTTTAATAAAAAATCGTGAAAAAAACATTACTCAAAGTTTGTAAAAATTGAATATCGACTCAAATATCTTTTTCAAAATTTCAGATTATATCTAATTAAACTAATTTTAATTTATAAGAAATATTGTTTTCAATTTTCGGAAAAATGTTGATAAAAATCGAATGAACAGTTTCTTACAAAAAAAAACTAAAAACCTAAAAAAAAATTACTCAAATTTGGTAAAAATTTATTTTCCACTCAAATATCTTTTCAAAAATTTGAGATTAAGGCTTGCAACTAATATTTACAATAATTCATTTTCGACTCAAATATTATTTCGAAAATCTGAGACTATGGCTTCCAACAAATTTTAACTTATAAGAAATATTGTTTTCAACATCCAGAAAAATTTTAATAAAAATCGAATTTACAGTTTTCTAACAAAAAATAAAAACCTTAACAAAAAAAATTAATAAAAGATGGGTAAAAATTGATTTTTGATTCAAATAGCTTTTCAAAAATTAAAAATATTTACTTCAACCTTTTTTTTATTTCACAGAAAACATTGCTTTTCGGTATTTCAGTAGATTTTTTTTTATAATAATCCAACATCCGATTTTTCAAAAAACAGCAACTCAATTTTTGGAAAGTTCATTCTGCATCTTGTTATGTTATGCTTTGTTATCTTAAAACAAAATTTATTTGAAGGCTTTATCTCAACTGATTCTTGTAATATGGCCGCCACAAAAGGAACCTTGAAATCGGACGGATTACAGTGATTTAGGAGGCTATTTAATGACAGAAATTGTAACTGATGTAGTTTCAAAAAATTGGGAAAACTTTACTATTCTCTATTTGTATGCCTTGTTCTATATACACCAACTATTTTAAGGAGAAATTGAAGAGTAAACTAGGTATTAAGCAAAGTGGGGCTCATAAATTGAATTTAAAATTGAATCATAACAATATTATTGACCTGATAAAAACATGACAGACGCTTAATGCCGACGACTAGGTCCCCGTCCCCTATTAACTTCAAATTAAGTATTCATTAGTTTAATTTTGCATTTGGTTTTAAATTAATAGTTGATTTAATTTATATTTCTGTTCGTCACCATCTATTGTGACTTATAAAAAAGGTCAAGGATTATGTTTATAATTTTTCGAAAACAGGAACACTATTTCTTTGCAACAGAAACGACAAATAAAAAAAAACGAAGAGAATTACGACATCGACATCAGAATTAAATCAAAAGGAATAATAAAAACAGCCCACTTCTTATTCTTCTTTTAACAAAAAGCTGTTAAAATGACATTTACACGTTTCATTTCTTCGTTATATTTTTCCAGCAAAAATCTGCGACAAAACCTCCATCCGTATTTTGTGCTTTGTTTTTTTTCTTTTTATCTTGCATGGAAGATTATTTTTAAGAGGGTTGATTTGGAAGGTGCCTCACCTTAATGTAGTTTAAGTTAGGGTCTGTACACAAGTAACAGAACGAGGAGGGTGAAAGTAATTTTAATGTCTATCATCAGCATCACCCTATATAGAGTTCAGTTTGGTTTGGTTCTGTCGGTCGATAGGTAAGTGGGAAAGAGAAGAAAAGCTAAATAATATGATTACTTTCTTATTTTCTCTCTCTCGCTCTTGAAGTCATTTTAAGTCTCGAGTTCTCGACAAAACTCAAAAGCACTCTCGCAAATAAAGAGATTAATAATTAAATATAGGAAAAGACTCTGTTGAGTGTTTTCACTTCACTTACCTTGCCAAAGCTTCCCTTTCCTATGGCTCTGAGAATTTGAAAATGATCGAAATTGACTGAAAATGAAATAGACAAAAGAGAAAAATTAGATGATATAAATTGAAGCATATTTTTTTTAAATTTTATTTTTTCAGTTTAAAAGACTTGGATGGAAATATTCGAGGCTGCTGTAGTATGATTTAAGGCGTTATCCTTGAAAATGCGAACATACATATATTATGTTAATAGACTCACAGAATTAGTAACGTCTCAAGGGAGTCTCCTTCTTTTTTCTTTACATTGAATTATGTATATAGAAATATTGGTTGCAGCTGTTTATTTAAAATATAAAAAGCGAAATGAAATCGCTCGTACCCCATCTTTATGTCTTTCGTTAAAGGTTACAATAAAACGTGTCTTAATTTATGTTAAAATTGATTCAGCGTCATTTGTAGAGCAAAGCGTAAACATTTGACAGCTGACTGTTTGATTTGCTGCCTTTTGGAAATTCATATGGTTACAGTACAGTAATAAGTAATCACAACAATTTGACATTTAACTGTCATTTTTTGTAAAAATAAAGCATTTTTGGAGGGTACATATTAAATTTAAATACAATATTTTCCACTCAAATATAGGTCAACAGTTTTTAAAATAAACCGTACAAATCTCTAAACAGGGTGCTTTATTTAAACCTTAAGAATCTGGTAAATCGTAGAACATTTTGTTTATTCTATTCAACCCGAAAAATATCGATTTTCATATGATTAAAATAAAAAATAATTTAATTTTTGTCAAAGTCAATCATATCATATGACAGATGGAAAAGAAACCATATTTTGGCATTCACGTAATATTTCGTTCTAAATGACACAATTATTTTTTCCAGACAAAAA
>NW_026605541.1:0-18213 GCF_945859685.1 Eupeodes corollae
AGCAGGTTTAGCGATTCTTTAGTTAAAATTGTCCAGGAGCTATCTTTATTTTTGAGACAGCTTGGCATCGCTTAATTAGTTGAAAGAACTTTTCGTAGCCTACATCACATGGCTCGGAATTTTCTTCTATTCTACCACAGAGGGACCCCCAGGAAAATCGTTTTAAATACGAAGTTATTTTAATGGGTCCGATTTGTCATGTTGAAAATTTCTCGACGTTTTAAGGTCCCTAGAGTCGAAATAAAAGATTTTTAGAAAGATGTCTGTGAGTGCGTGTAAACGTAAGTTCGCTACGATTTTTTTTGTCATCCATAGATCAAGAACCAGATATCGACTTCAAAAAAATTTTGTTATACAGACAATAATGCTAAAGATCTTTGGGCAACATTTCGGGAGGCTTATGCCAGATCATAGAATTTAGACACGCATCCATTCATTTATTAATTTAAACTTTATGTCAATTTTATATAGTACTTAATTCAAAAGATAAAGAAAATGTAAACAAAAATGTAAATAAATACTGTACAAAATGTCAATAAGGACAAATAAAAACTTATAATAATAATAATAAAAGGAGGCTGGGATGCGACCCACACTGATAACTTCCAATCCCGTCTGTCGATTTGTCTTGCTTAAAAGTTTGTCTATATGTACTCGTATCAATTTTAAATAAATTTGCGTACCATTTTTTGTAGATTTCATTTTTTATGAAAAAACGACGACTGTTGGATTTTTATATTAAAATTACGGAATATCGAAAACAATATTTTCTGTGAAATAAAATCAGTTTAAAGCCAATATTTTTGATTTTTGAAAAAATATTTGAGTCAAAAATAACTTTTTACCAACTTTTGTTAAATTTTGTTTAGGTTTTTAATTTTTTGTTAAAAGATAAAAGTATTTTAAAGCCTACATCTACAATTTTTGAAAAGTTATTTGAGTCGAAAATCAATTTTTACCAACTTGTATACAATTTTTTTTAGGTTTTTATTTTTTGTAAAAAAACTGTCTATTCGATTTTTATCAAAATTTGTCCTAATGTTGGAAACAATATATCTTATAAGTACAAATTAGTGAGAACCTATTATCTCAAAGTTTTGAAAAGATATTTGAGTCGAAAATCATTTTTTACCAACTTTTGTTAATTTTTTTAGGTTTTTATTTTTTTTTTAAAACTGTCAACTCGTATTTTTTAAAAATTTTACCAAATGTTAAAAACAATATTTTTTATAAGAAAAATTTAGTCAAAAGCTATTATCTCAAATTTTTAAAAGATATTTGAGTCGAAAATCATTTTTTACCAACTTTTGTTAATTTTTTTTCGGTTTTTAATTAAAAAAAAAAAAAAACTGTCAATTCGATTTTTCTCAAAATTTTATCAGATGTCAAAAACATTATTATTTGTTGCACAAAATTGTTTTAGAGATGAAATAATATTTCAGTCGTAAAATTTTAGAGGTGATAAATTTGTTTTTTAAGTTTTATTGATTTATAAAAAAAACGTTATATCGATTTTTTTCAAAAAATATACTTGTTTGGTATCATGTTACAATATATTATATAAAATTTAATTCAAGTGTCTAGCGTTTTTGGTTCGTAAGATATTTAGGGTTTACCAAAATTTTCACCTTTCTTTCAATCTACTATGGTAAAAAAATCACCCACTCAATTTTCTTGAGAGCCCTTTCTACATCTTTCTGCCTTATTATCTGTATAAAAAAATTTATTTTAAGTTGATATCTCTTCTAATTCTTGAGTTATGGAGGACGAAAAAAACGTCGCGAACGTACGGACGCACGAACGTACGTACACACGCACGCACAGACATCTTTCTAAAAATCTTTTATTTATTTTTTTATTTCGATTTGACAAATCGGACCTATTACAATAACTTCCTATGGGAAGTTAAAAATGCAAAAAGAGATTTCAAGAAAATTGCGTGGGTAGTTTTTTTACCTTACCTATCAGTTAAAAAAAAAATTAAAATTTGGGATAACCCTACATATCTTCCGAACCCTAGAGACTTAAATTAGATTTTATATAATATATTGTAACGTGATACCAAACAAGTATATATTTTGAAAAAATATAATCAAATTATAGTTTTTTCTTTATAGATCAAAAAACTGAAAAAAAAAAAACATTTTTCACCTCGAAAATTTTACAAATACAAAATGATTTTATCTTCAAACAATTTTGTGCAACGAAAAATTACGTTTTTAACATTTGGTAAAATTTTGAGAAAAATTAAATCGATAGTTTTTTTTTATAAAAAATAAAAACCCAAAAAAACATTACTCAAAGTTGGTAAAAGTCTCTCGACACAAATATCGTTTCAAAAATTTGAGATTATGGCTTCCAAATAATTTTAACTTAAAAGAAATACTGCTTTCAACATTCGCCAAAATTTTAAGAAAAATCTAATTGACAGCCTTTTTACAAACAAAATAAAAACCTAACAAAAAAACGATACTAAAACTTGGTAAAAATTTACTTTTGACTCCAAAAATTAAAAACATTGTCTTCAAACTTTTTTTATTTCACAGATAATATTGTTTTCGATGTTCAGTAGTTTTTTTTATAAAAATCCCACAGTCCGTTTTTTCATAAAAAAAAATAAAATCTTCAAGAAATAGTACGCAAATTTGGTAAAATTTGATGTTCAGCTCTTAATATCTCTCAAATTAATTTCATTCATCCAATTTGTACAAATTTAAGAAATGCTACTACGAGTAAAATCGATTAAAATTTGTTTTCGGCTAAAAATCTATTTAACAAAACTAGATTTTCCAACTAAACAATTTCTCTGTATGAAAAATATTGTTCGTAATTTTAAAATTTGTAAGAATAATTCAACTAAAAACTTTTTTAACCCAGACGGGATGGGAAATTATCAGTGTGGGTCACATCTCAGCTTCTTTCTATCCATAGATTTCTGGCACAATCTTATAAGCATAATTGGACAAGCAATTTCTGACGATCTATTTATATCTTAGATGAAGTCATTGACTTTAATTGTGGAGTAAGGTGTCAATCAATTGCCGATTATGGTTAAGTAAAAAGTGTTGTTCCTCAATTTCACAACATAGTTTAATATTGACACTTAAGCAGCTTTTTCGACTCCAAATTGTGTATTAACACATTTTGTGGACAGGCGTAAAGATGCAACAAACGCTGATATTTTATTTTGATCAAATTTATTCAAATAAAAGGATAGCGCACCTATTATACCTGAATATTAGTTTTTTGACCCGAATTATTTCGTACCAAAAAATATTATATATCTATTCATGCATATCAATTACTTCTCATTTAAGCAAGCTTCGAAAATCGTTTAAATAAATAGTTGCAGTATCTAAATACAACAAATTGAGATCGTTTTATGAGATTTTAATTTTTTTTTTCAATAAGGTTCTCATGATGACTTTATAAACAAGTTGTATTTTGAATTCTACAGACTTTTTTAACGTAATTTAAGATAACTATCATCTTTAGGGCACGTTTTTTTAAGTTACAAAAAATAAAACGAAAGAAACTTTCTTTTAAATGTTCAACAAGTTGTGAGCTTTAAAAAAAAAACATGCATAGATACACTCATAAAATAATCACCATCTGCAGTTTTCTCACACGTCTGCCTTTAAACTTAGTTCCCCTAACGTCTAACCCCAACCGCATATTTTCGAAGGGCATTTTCAAGATTTTCTGCCTCGGGAATCACACAAATTTCTATTTCCTCAGCACTCTTCTACTTCTATACAGCAGTTCAAGGATGATGTGCCCTCTGTGGTGCTGTGCAGCTTGGTCTCGGGTCGGTATAGAAGGTAGTCATAGGCAGCGGTACGTTATTCGTGCTCCTCGCATTGCTCATGTATATCTGTATATATTTGTAGGTGCTCTGAAAGTTTTATGTGTGAAATAATTTAATACCACCCGGTGTGCTAGGGTCGACCCCTCGTCTATTACGAGTATATGCGGCTTGGCAAAAAGTCTTTGGGGCAATGTCACACGAAAATGTATTTATTGTTTCTTTAATTTTAAGGCATTATTTGTTGTTTTTGGTGTTTTTTTTATTTATTATTTGTCTATTCCTAGCGTGTCGCGTTTTAGGTTATGGTTAACGGGTGAGTGTCTCTAGGGAAATCCCTAGGATTTGTAACGCGATTAAAATTTATTGAGTAAACCACAGAGACACTGTACTACATGTAGGGAAACAAAATTATATAAAGCGCTTAGTATAATAAGCACATAAAAGGAAATAGGTTCGGTGCACAGAGGTCTCAAGTTAGTGGTTTGTTTTTTTGTTTTATAACCACAAGGATAAAGGCATATGGTATGTTTTAGAAGTTTAGCAATTTCCAAAGACACCAGTTGTCACCATATCCTTTCTTCTGACTTAAAAAAGGTGTAAATCATTTACTTATGCCCACTGGAAAATGTTTTTTTAAGTTTTATTCAATTCTTCAAGAGTTACAATTGAGACAAAATTAATATCTATTCGAAATACTAAAGAACGAGTTCAATTTAATTGAATATTCAAACTTTTCCCAGAAGGTCCATATGTCTTTTTATATGAACCGCAATGTCTGCATGGAATGTGTTCGTTTTTTAAGATCAAATTGTATTTTATTTGTTTGTAATATTTTTTAGGAAATTTTATTTCGATTTTTCTTTTTTCTGTTGAAAATTTAAATGTGTGTTATTGCTTGAGGTTAAAATATTGTAAATTTTCTATATGCTTCGAGTTTTCTCTGCTCTTAGGTACTCCCACCTTCACCAACTTACACATATAGCAGATATATGTGTGAACATACTGAAGAAAAAAATAAAGATGCCAAAATTCGAGCCTGGAGAGGTTTAAAGTTAAATATACAGCCTGGAAAAAGAATTTCTTTATAATACGGCTAAGTATGAAATTTATGAGTATTATTTTTTGCTGTGAATGTTATGAAGAAATATTTGAGGATTTTTAAAAAAAAATAAAGTATTTACTTAAATGCAATTGGTACATATTCCAGGTTGATATAAAGTGAGAGGCGTATAAATAAAAAATATTTACGATTACCTTATCGTAAAACTTTAACAAAATTATTTGCGGCAACGTACAAGTAGAATATTTTTGAGGTTGCGAAATGAAGTTTTTGTCTCAGTACGATGTCATAAAAAATCATATCAAAATTTTATGTTTTATATCTGTATAAGAGTTAACAATCATTTATGGGTTCTTTTTAAAATGAAGTTATTTTTATTGGACAATATATAAACTTAAATATACCAACAATATCTACACAAAAATATGTTCGAATATTTCAAATACATGGCGGGTTGGGTTCCATATCCCGGTTTGTATATACCCGTTTCTTAAAATCCCGATTATAAAATCCCGTCTTTTATAATCCTGCTTTTTATAATCCCGTTTTTTACTATCCCCATTTTGCAATCAAAAACAAAAAACCCGCGATTTAAAAAAAAATTAAAAAACTAGTTTTGATTGCAAAATCGAAATTATAAAAAATTAAAACAATTTAAAAAATTAGGTATTTTTCTTGATTCATTTTATTGTAACCTTTAACAAATATAACATATCAAAAAATAAAAATATAAATTAAAGTAGTATTCTTTTAAAACAAAACAACAAAATGAAATTAACAAAGTCAACGATAGTGGTAAGAACGTTATCGAGAGGTAGACTTGCTGTAGGATGCATTTTGTTTTTATAAGAATTAATATTGTAAACAAAAATTATTGTTTATGTACAGTAAAAATAAAACAGACAACGATATTAATATATATTAGTTTTATTTTTATTTGTTATATACCCTTGTTTAATTTAGTTTATTAGTCAATCAGAAACTCTTACAGACTAGATATAACAATTTTTTTGATTAATGCGAAAAACAAGATTTAAATAAATGCATATGAAATTAACAAATAGCGATAATGAAAAGTTATTTAAATATTGAAATTTACAGATACATATTATCATATTATATATTATTCAATAAAAGAGATACAATTTTATGTTTAAAAGTCTCTCTGGAGCAATTTTCAAAAAATCTACGTTTTTACAAATTGAGTTTGCCGCCTTGATGCTACGAGATATTCGTTCATTATAACCATAATTTGTCCGATGAAATTGTACATTAAATAAAACAGTGGAACGAGTTTCTCTTGGGGAAATATGAAAACCAATTTTTTCTTACAGAAATGAGCATTTGATTCGAGATTAAGAATGTTCCGAACAAACATAATTGAAAATAACTTCCTGCGAAGCTCGAGAGTATTAATACTAATTAATAAACATCCTCTACTGTAACTGGGCATTTCCAAATTTTAATTAAGTTTGGAGATAGCATAGCTTGTAAACCTTTTTTGCACTTTCTCGGTTTTTACTACTACCGTTAAATAATATGGATTCCAAACCACAGAGCAATACTCTAAGATCAACGTTACCATTGAGAAATAAAGACTGCGTAACGTAAAAATGTCTGAAAGTTCACGGGCATTTCTTTTTATGAACCCTAGCATAGAGTTCGATTTACTTACTGAAAAATCAATGTGAGATTTAAATGTTATTTTATCATCCAGGATAACACCTAGATCTTTTTTTTGAATGACTCGTTGCAGAGTTTTATCTTACAAACCGTACCTAAAATGAATGATGTCTTTTTTCCTGGAGCAGGAAAGAACTTGGCATTTCGATACGTTCAAATGCAGAGAATATAAATCACACCATTTGGAGAGTCTAGAAAAATCGTCTTGAAGAAGGATACAGTCTTAACTTGTATCTATTAAGTCATCAGCGTATAAAAGGCACTGAGAATTTGTAAAAATCTCAGAAATATCATTAATAAATAAAAGGAATAATAGAGGGCCGGTGTGGCTACCTTGCGGAACTCCTGAAGGAACATGAATATAGACTGAAAAAGAACTCTCAATTTTTACAATCTGCACTCGTTCTGTTAAATAAGATTCTATCCACTTAAGGAGGTTCGAGTTAAATCCTAGACATCCAAGTTTATGAAGTAGAAGCATGTTGCAAGGGCTTTAGCAAAGTCCATAAAGATAGTATCTGTTTGGGAGTTTTTTCAAAGTTTGATAAAACATAATTGACAAAGATTTGTTGAAGTAGACCTTTCTTATATAAATCCGTGTTGGTAAATTGATATATGCTCGCAGAAGAATATCTTATCGGAAATTATTTTTTCGAAAAGATTGGGTATAGTTGAGATCTTACAAATTGGTCTATAATTTGAAATATCTTGTTTGGAACCTGCTTTAAAGAAAGGAGTTAGAAATAATCCACTTTGAAGAGAAATATTAAATCATATTGATAATGGTTCTGCTAGAGAAGCAGCTGCTTTTTTTAGCAGAAATGGTGATAATCCATCAGTTCCAGGAGACTTGGAGTCATCAATTCCTTTCAAAGCATTTAAAACTTCCTCTTTGCTAACAAAAAGATTGCCAAGACTAAATTTTTGAGGAACAGTTGGCAGATATTGAGACGGGATGTCAAAAGCATAAACTGATTTGAAGTATCTGGCAAACAAATCACAAATTTTAGAAATGTTACTTGTCGAAGAACTCAAATATCTCATACAGCGCGGAAACCCTGTAGTTTTTCGTTTAGAGTTTATAAATTTCCAAAATTGACTACTATTATCCTTAATTTAAGCCTCAGCTGAAGATATATACACTTTATGAAGGGTAAGATTTAGACTGTTGAAATCACGTTGGAAGAAGAGATACAAATTACGCAAAATAGGATCATTTTTCTTACTTTTATATCTTTTATATGCTTTGTTTTTTTGATTTTTAAGCCGAGATAGCCTTTCATTGAACCAAATTGGATTTGAATTACAAAAAACTTTCCTTTTTGGAACAAATCTTACAACTGTGCTATTAACAACACGTTTAAATAAGTTATAAGCAGCATTAAGGTAAGGCTGATTCATCAAATCACCCCAAGAAAATGAGCCTAGATACGCGTTGATTGCACCAAAGTCGGCATTTTTATTTCTTTTTATAAAACTGTAAGGACTAAGAATAATCTCCAGTGCATAGTGGTGAATAGAGTTCTGAATCATTGGTAGCAGGATCTTATCAGCTGATACATTTAGATGTTTGTCAACAAATATGAGATCCAACATGCTATCCAATTCATTAGTATAACTATTAATCTGAATGGAGTCTAAGTGGCTAAAAAAGTCTGCTACCAGTGCTTCGATCTTAAGTAATTTAATATTTAAACCTTTCACTTCTATTGTTATTCAATTTAAGACAGGATTTCAAAAAATCGGTATTTTAAAAAGCGGGATTCCGATACGCTCCCATGAATTACTTTTATTGTGAATAAAACTTTAAATTGCTGCAAATTTTCGGACAAACAATCCAAGTCATTACAGGGATGAAACAGGCTTTGATATTTAATGAATACGTTTAATGCTAACATAAAATTAACAATCCTTACGTAAACCTAAGCCTAAAACTTAGCTAAAAATTAACATAATTTCAACTACTCATAGTTTGAATTTTTTGAATTTACTTATCAATTGATTAAGACGGCTGTTAACGTCATTGTTCGATCCGCGAAAAATAGTTCTGAGGGGTAAAGTTCTTCTTAAGTTAGCCTGACTGAGATTAAAATACAATCGAATTCGGTAACTTTCAATAATATGGAGTATAAAGATCAATATTAACCAGATTTAAATACAACATGTGATTTATTCGCTTTATTTTTTGAGAATGTTTATGTGGATTATTCACCTGGAATTATTCGAGACAGTTTAAATTATCCTTTATCCGTTTCCAACTTGGATTTAGGGTTCCTTTTTTTCATTAGAAGACGTTAAAGAAGTGATTTTAAATGTTAATTCTAGTCTAATTCCAGGTATTGCATCCTTTTTAATTATTTGGGAGTGGCAGATGTACGACAACTAATTTGTTACTTTTTACTTAACATTTGTCAAATGCCTTGGAATCTGTTTTTCAGGTTGATGTAATTTATTCTGATTTTAGGAAAGCGTTTGATAGTATTTATACACCACTTCCCGTTCAAAAACTCAATAGATTCGGTTTTCATTCAACTTTTCTCAAGTGGATTTCAAGCTATTTGGTTAATAGAAACCAAGTTATGAAAATTTTGATTCCGAAATCACTGTTTAAAGCAATGTTTGTATGTACCATCTGGTGTTCCACAAGGGAGCCATCTTGGTCCATTGTTGTTTTTGATTTTCATAAATAAATTACCATTATACTTGAATTTTACAAATGGTCTATTATTTGAGGATGATTTTAAAATATTTGCAACTGTTAAAAGCATCAATTATTTTGTATTTAATACAGAATGATTTTGATGCTGTAAATGATTGGTGTAAAAGTAATCACTTTTCTCTGAAATTCAATAAATATAGTTTTTTCTCGATGTCATACTATTATGTCTTCTTATGTAGAGTTACGGAGATTAAGGACCTCGGTGTTATTGCTAAAGCAAATTCAATGTTGGGCTTTCTTAAAAGAAATTGGGCAAATTTTCGAATCCATATGCAATAAAATCCGTCTGTGTATCTCTTGTATATCCTCATTTGTGATATGCTTCAGTTGTATGGGATTCTTATTATTATTATATTCTTATTATACAGTTTCAAAAAATCGTATTGAGAAAGTTCAAAAGTATTTTACAAAATTTGTAGTTCGGCAACTTATATGGAATTTAGATTCATTCCTTGTTATTAAAAGAGGATCTTAAATTGGTCTGAACTCTTAAGAAAATCGGCGAATTGTTAATTGTGTAATGTTTGTTCATAATATATTGTCCTACAGTATAAAATGCTCCGATTTACTCAATCTATTAAATTTGTATGTTCCTCGAAGAAATAAAAGATCAAGATAATTGTTTTATATACTATATCATAAATTTAATTATGGTTTAAATGAACCAAGTTCAAGATTGAACATGAAATCATTTAATGAATTTAAATTATATCTATAAGCCTTGAAAGGAATGTTAGTAAGCAATATTTAAATGATATATTAATTAATAAGTATGGATGACACTTTTATCAATGAGACTGAATATCTCAATATTTACGATACGTCTTTTAGAACAATCACATACGCGATGTCGCCAAAAATGCCGCAAGAAGTTAGGGTTTTCTGAGTCGTTTATCTCCCCCTCTGATCGGCCTTTATCTACACGACTTATATTATTATACATACTCTCGGCCAATATTGAACGTAGAGCATTTAAATTTATTGGCGATAGTATGATTAATGGTTCGCTTGAACATATTCATGAAGTTTCTTGTCTCAGCCTTTTTTACCGTTATCCTAACGGTCTATGCTCCAGAGAAAAAGTCAGCTGCATTTTTCCTTTGAATTCAACCATAATACTCGCACTTCTTGGAATGCTTATCAGTATATCCTCGAGATTAACTTTTTGTCGTACTGTCAAATGCAGAGATTTGTTCTTTAGACGAACTTTGCGAATGAGGAATGCTTTACCACAGTCTGTTCTTCCCAATCATTGCAATGTTCAGATATTCAAAATCAATGTTCACCGTCCGTCCATGCTTTATAAGGGTATTAATATTCCCCAAAGTGAGCGCATTTTATAAAACAAAAATTCAAGATAAAGTCATAATATATAATCTGTCTTAAATTTAGTAATATTTAAAATCAAAAGATTTGTAGTGCCTCATTCCAAAAACATGATGTAGATCTTCTTGTAGCTCTTTACAATCCTTGATGGAGTTAATGATTTAAGAAATTTTAACATCAAATGAATAGAAATATAGAATTATTTAAGTAAGGCAAATCATTATTAAAAAAGAGGCTAGGATGCGACCCACACTGATAACTTCCCATCCCGTCTTTCGATTTGTCTTGCTAAAAAGTTTGTCTATATGTACTCGTATCAATTTTTACCAAATTTGCGTACTATTTTTTGTAGATTTTATTTTTTTGAAAAAAAAGGACTGTTGGATTCTTATATAAAAATTACTGAATATCGGAAATAATATTTTCTGTGAAATAAAAAAAGTTTGAAGACAATATTTTAAATTTTTGAAAAGCTATTTGAGTCGTATGTAAATTTTTACAAAGTTTTAGTATTGTTTTTTTTTAGAGTTTTATATTTTGGTAAAAATTGTCAATTCAAATTTTTTAAAAATTTTACCAAATGTTGAAAACAATATTTCTTATAAGATGAAATTAGTTTGAAGCCAATATTTAAAATTTTTCAAGAGATATTTGAGTCGAAAATCATTTTTTACCAACTTTTGTTAATTTTTTTTTTCGGTTTTTAATTTTTTGTAAAAAAGCTGTAAATTTGATTTTTTTCAAACGATAACTGAATGTTGACAACAATATCTTCTGAAAAATAAAAGTAAATTAAAGCCAATATCTCAAAGTTTTGAAAAGATTTTTGAGTCGAAAATCAATTTTTACGAACTTTAAGTAATGTTTTTTGTAGATTTTTTTTGTTTCTAAAAAAAAATGTCAATTCGATTTTTCTCAAAATTTTATCAAATGTCAAAATTATTATTCTGCGTTGAACAAAATTGTTTTAGAGATGAAATCATATTTCAGTCGTAAAATTTTAGAGTTGACAAATTTTTTTTCAGTTTTATTGATTTATAAAAAAACCGTTGTATTGATTTTTTTAAAAAAAATATACCTGTTTGGTATCACGTTACAATATATTATATAAAATTTAATTCAAGTCTCTAGCGTTTTTGGTTCGTAAGATATTTAGGGTTAACCAAAATTTTCACCTTTTTTTCAAACTGCTATGGTAAAAAAACCACCCACGCAATTTTCTTGAGAGCCCTTTCTGCATCTTTCTGCCTTATTATCTGTATAACAAAATTTATTTGAAGTCGATATCTCTTCTAGTTCGTGAGCTATGGAGGACGAAAAAACGTCGCGAACGTACGGACGCACGGACGTACAAACGTACGTACACACGCACGCACGCACAGACATCTTTCTAAAAATCTTTTATTTCGACTCTAGGGACCTTGAAACGTCGAGAAATTTCAAAATTTTCAATTTGACTAATCGGACCCATCACAATAACTTCCTATGGGAAGTTAAAAGTTCGCGATGAGGTCGTAATGTATAACTGTCTAAAATTTAGTAATATTTAAAATTAAAAGATTTGTAGTGCTCCATTCCCAAAACATAATGTAGATCTTCTTGTAGCTCTTTAAAATCCTTGCTGGAATTAATGATTTAAGAAATTTTGACATCATCTGAATACATTTCCGATGGAAATTTATTTATAATGGCAAATTGTTTATAAATAAAATAAATAGTAAGGGACCGAAGTGGCTCTCTTCAGGTAAACCAGAATTGTCTTTTAACTGATATGAATTGTTATTCCTGAACAAAACTCTAAAATATCTATTTTTAAGATGACGAAATCTACAAAACAAAATCCACATAACGAAATACATGTCAAATCCAAATTTACTTAATTTGTTTACAAGAATTTAATGACTTAATTTGTCAAATGCAGGATTTAAGTGTGTTAATATGCAATCGAGTGAATTGAGAGTGTTTTTCGGATGCAATCAAACAGATAGTAAAGAATTGTAATATATTATTAATTATATTGATTTACGTGTTGCAGTTCTTGATAAACTCAAAGAGCTTCATCACTCTCCGATAAATTGAACTTTAACAAGGTCTATTATCTTTTAGGTTTTAAAGTGATAAAATGTAAAAAACTGTATAAGAGTTCGGAGAATTAGACCATGTTCGGCACTTTTAGCAGCACGTTAAATACAATCTGAGTGTTGAGTATTTGAAGCCTCTTAGTATTAAAAGTTAATACAATACTTTTTGTAATGGAATTTTTGGAGTAATTTGTAATGGGCTTATTTTGCTTAAAACCTGTCTTTATATGCTTAGTCAGAAAAAATCTTGATGTCCTCTGGAAGATCACTCCTAAAACATATCTACTAGAAAAAATGAAGTTTAAATTATTAAATTATTATTAAATTAAATTATTATTAATTAAATTTTTGGTGTGACGTGCAATTGCAGACATTGACTTTCTATTCCTACCCATAGTCTTTTGTAATAAAAAAAAAACTATAGTAATAGATTAAAAGTGATTTGCGTAGTTGAATTGGTATTGGAATTTAGTTAAGTGTCCTTATCTTGAATACACATGGTTTATTTAATCTACGATTTTGTCGTTTCGCAACCTTCAACATCTTGACTGAAAAGCACTTTTTCAATAAATGAGAGTATCTTAATCCCAAACTTTTTCCAATATTTAAGTAACAAAGGTCTTACCTTCAATCAAAAAGCAAGTACCTACCCCACCTATACCTACTATTGACTCTTATTGAAAATACCTATTTAAATATTGTTTTCTTTTCAAATAGGTCAAAGTCATGTACCTTTGGAAATAAAAAAATGCGTCTGCTCTGTCAATCTAATGTCTGCAAATTATACATTAAATTAAATTCTAAAGAGAAAGTAAAAACCAGATGAATTGACATTTCGAGGATGATTACCTTAACTTTCCAAACAATAAAATCAATAACACCATTTTCATTTTTTTTTCGAACGAAAACAATTCATCTTAGAATTTATTGTTCTCTCTCTCTCTCTCTCTCTCTAATGTGACATAGTTTGTAAGGAAGTATCATTTGCAGATATGCAAAAATGAAGACGAAGCTCCTACAAATAGAGACAGAATTTTCAATATGCAGTAAATTACTTCGAAAGTCTATCCTCTTAAAACTGCATAGTGAAAACCATCAACACACAATTTCAATAAAATAAATATTCGTACATCCTTCGAAATACTCCAGTAATCGAATACATATTTCTTCGATGCAATACTGTGAAGAAAACAAAACCACTTTGTCCACCGGAAAAGTGCAAATTTATTGCAGAATAGTTTTGAAAATTCAAGTGAATTTAAATTTTTAAAGATGTGATATTTAAAGCGTCTTGAAGCAAGTTCGTTCAATATTCAACACATCCTTAATGTGTTTTGAAAAATATAAAGAGGACGAAGAGAAAAGAAAAAATTTAGAATGTTGTCTTCTAGTGATTTTTTTGCAAAATTTCCAACAACAATATTGAATTAGCTTAGAGTGTTATGATCCGTAAGCTTCTTATCCTAAAATTTCAGGATATAAAAGGTGTGCATTAAAGTTCCTTTCTATAGATAGAGCTGTATAGCTCTTTTCGTATGCTTAGGTATATGCCATAATACAAAATCTATTAAAACAGCACTACCGAATTTAGTTAGCCATTACAAATTCACCCTTTTCCACGCGAAGTAACTAAATATGTGCAGTGCGCGTTATTTTTACAAATTTATCTCCATAGGGACCAACATTCATTAGAAAAAGTTTAAAACGGATTTTCTTGCCGCAGAAGAAAGTTTTTTTAGTAACAACAGAGTCAATATAGTTAGAAGCAACAGGGTGTTACAGAAGGAAAATATAAATTAAATTATGAAAAAAGTGTTTTTAAAAAGAAAAAATAACAAATAACGTAGACATTTAGTTTCACATCCGAAATTAAATATTTCTCTTGAATAAAATAATTTTATTCAGAATACGACGTCTTGCTTTGATTAACAACAATAAATTCATAATATTCAAATGTTAATGAAAAAGTTTTCTAATGACATACATAAATTGAAATCAAGTATGCCAATATTAAATAAATCAAACAATGTGATCCCAACCATTTGCCATTGTACGATTACTTCCTATGCAGTTCTTCAAGTCAGCCACCTAGGTCCTCCAAAAAAGGTTTATGAATTAAATTAAAATATCATGCATTCCAATCTTAAACTACAAATGTCTGCAGACATTTACTATGAGACATTAATTATGATTGAAATTATGTGTTAACTGACGTCTAGTGGAGTTAATTATAAGCTCAAAGATAATTATGTTTATTTTGTACAATTTGGAGAAACGAGCTATGACATTGATAAGAATTTGCGAGCACAGAAGGGACTCTGCTTAGGTATTTAGTTAAGTTTTAAAGTATATATTTTTTAAATATTATATCTGAGGCTAACATTATAATGTTTAATTAGAGTTTAATGATGATCAGTAGCGGATGGTGTGAGCAGTACCAGAGTTACTGACGGAAAGTAAAGTATTTATGCATTAAACAATGAGAAGCAAAAAGAACAAATGTACGAAATTGAAGCATTGGCCAAGACAGTTCGTTCAAATGTTCCACAATTACTAGCAAAATCACAATCTCGCGTTAGGTCATGTCGATTTTGACATATGGAAAAGAAAACGTGATCTCTTATAAGGCAATATCAAATGTTACATTTTCTGTCTTGTAGTTTTTTTTTTTCTATTTCAGAATCTGTGCATAGCAGCAGTGTCTTTTCTTCTCTTGTTTAATTTATAAAGGAATAAATAAATAAATCAAAAAAATGTAAGTTAACTTAAGTGAACTCTTTTCCAAGGCCCAAGGTTTCAAGCTACATAACGTTTTGCGAATTTTAAGGCCATGCTTTATTACATATAATATCGTAGAGTCGATGAGAAGCCTCCCGACCTACCTAATGCATGGTTTAGATATAAATCAACTACTAATACGTTCGTACGACGCTTTGATAGAAGCTGTGAGCAGTAAGTCTGGTACAATTTATTTCCTTGATGCTACCGTAGGAGCTGGAAAAATATTCGTTATTTCATTACTTTTGGCTATCAGATTGCAAAATGATGTTTCTTGCGTTGGCTTCATCTTCAATAGCTGCTACTCTGCTTAAGGTGACTAAACTACAAATTCTGCCTTGAAGTTATCACAAAACATACAAACCAACGAAACACCAATTCCAATATCGCCGAAAATAGGTTAATGGCCAACATCCTACGTGAATACGAATTGATTGTCTGGGATGATTACATAATAGCCCATAAATGGTCACTTTAGACACTGGACCGAACGTTGAAAGATTTCCGTGAAAAACAAAACATTTTTGGTGGAGCTATGATTCTGTTCCAATAATTCTATGATCAAACTGTTTCTGATGAATTAAACGCATGCCTTAAGTCATCATAAAGGGTGTCCCAAAATTAACGCAAGATTTGAATTAAATAGAAAACGCCGTTTTTAGTCTTTTGATAGTTATATTTTTATTGACTCGTAAAGTACATAGGATAGGGTTATGTATGGAATAACACATCCGACAAATGGCCTCCACGGCTTTGCATGCACATGCGCACTCTTTTGTTGAAATTTTCAATGACCATTCTGCATAAATGTGGCTGAATTTCGTTGATGCAGCGTTGAATCTTGTTGACATAGACTTGTGATTTCAAATAACCCCATAAAAAGAAGTCTAATGGCGTTAAATCACACGATATAGGAGGCCAATTTTGATCACCGAAACGAGAGAGTACACGACCTGAAAATGTCTCATGCAGTAATTGAATTGTTTCACGAGCTGTATGACATGTGGCACCGTCTTGTTGAAACCACATATTGGACACATCAATATCATCCAATTTTGGCAGAAAGAACTGTGTAATCACGTCGCGATATCGAGCACCAGTAACAGTCACTGCTTGACAAGCATCATTTAAAAAAAAATATGGCCCAATTATGCCTCCAGCCCAAAATCCACCACCATACAGTCACGCGTTGTGGATGGATTTGTTTTTCGACAATCACATGTGGGTTCTCCGAACCCCAAATGCGGCAATTTTGGCGATTGACAAAGCCATCAAGATGAAAATGTGCTTCATCGCTTAGGATGATTTTGCTCGAAAAATCAGGGTCCATTTGTTGATGTTCAATAATCCATTCAACGAACTCTCTTCTCTGTCCTTCAATTGTTGTGTTAATTGAATTTTTGTAAGCATGAAGACACGGATCTTTGGTGAGTATACGCTGTAGAGAGGTTCTGGAAATTTGCAATTTTTGTCCACGACGTTGAATTGAGGTTCCTGGATTGTCAGCAACACTCTCACGCACTGCCTTGACATTCACATTTGAACGGCTTGTTTTTGGACGATCTCCAACGGATCCAGTCTCCATGAATTTTTCAATTAATCTCTTCACAGTTGACGAAGTTAAAACACTATTTCGACCATATTTTGTATGAAATTTTCGAACTGCAGCCGCCAAGCTTTCACTATTTTTGAAATATTCTTTAATAATGAAGACACGTTGTTCTATAGTGTAACGCTCCATTTTTAATAACTTTATACTGTTAGCTGTCAAATTGCTTTTTTTCAGGATTGCCAACATCTCACTGCACAAATGGCGGCAAATTCAAATCTTGCGTTAATTTTGGGACACCCTTTATTTGTGGCCGTACGTATAAGAACAATCTAATTATTCACTAACATGGGAGTAATTTTCAAACAAGATCTAATGCAAAAGTGTTTGCGATACAGATGTTAAACATTGGAAATAATTTTGTAACAGTGAACATCTTTACCGAATTCATCACATTACCTACAGATTTCTGTCACATCAAAGTCTTAAAAGACGAGCTTATTGAGCGTGTTTTCCTAAATATAGCTTAAAAATTCAATAACCATAGTTTTCAGGGTGAATGAGAAATATTGGAGACGAAAAATAAAGATGACGAGGATCTCAATGCGACAATTAAAATATAACCCTTGTATTTTTAGGATTCTATAAATAGTATAGTAGGAAATTTCCAAAAAAACCCATCGGCAGTAGCCAGATTTTTATATTTAAAATTGGTACAACTGAAAAAGACGTGTCAGAATAATAATACAAAAACACAAATAGAAGAAAGTTTTGTGAAAATCAAAAGTTTAAATTAACTTCTTCAAAAAAAATAACCAAAACTAATAAAATGGACAGTTTTCAAGAAGAAATGATAGGAAAACATCTGGAAATGGAGATTCTAAACAAAAAATTAATTTAAAAATTGCAGCTTTTGACAAACAATTTGGCATAAAATAAGAACTTCAGGAAGGGGGTTCCGTCGTAGACTACTAATTAGCGTGCTTGAAGCTCGCATAATTTTTTTATAACTGAAACGAGTTAAAATTAGCTTGATTCAACTCGATTCTGGTCGGAGTCGAGTCAAAATTTGTGAAGAAAAACATGTATTGCGGAGTTGGTTTTACAAATAATGCATTACGAGCTGTTTATTTGCATTTTTGTGTACAAAAAATATTGTTTTGTTTTAATTAACTTAAAAAAAAATTGCACATGGATTAGGTAGCATAT
>NW_026605542.1:0-39246 GCF_945859685.1 Eupeodes corollae
AACGAGCGATCGTATAACATTTTGGTTTGCAGTTGTGGGTAGAGCATTTAAATACCTTTCTTTTGATGTGCATTTTGATTGGGTGGGAAATAGTTTTGAAAATACTACTTTTTCGGCAAGGGTTAGCCCACGATTTTCTCGAAAAAACTGAAAAAAAATCATTTTTGTGATTTATGCATCAATTGAAAGGTGGGTCGATGCTCTGTATTTTAGTGAAAACCGCATCATGTTTGGAGGCTTGGTTGAGGAAATAGAGCAACCGAAAGATAATTTGTGATGAGCTGGGTCGAAATTCTGTAATTTTACTTTTTGACTAATTTTTCGGAAAAGAGAGATCGTATAACATTTTGGTTTGCAGTTGTGGGTAGAGCATTTAAATACCTTTCTTTTGATGTGCATTTTGATTGGGTGGGAAATAGTTTTGAAAATACTATTTTTTCGGCAATGGGTTAGCCCACGATTTTCTCGAAAAACTGAAAAAAAAAATAATTTTTGTGATTTATGCATCAATTGAAAGGTGGGTCGATGCTCTGTATTTTAGTGAAAACCGCATCATGTTTGGAGGCTTGGTTGAGGAAATAGAGCAACCGAAAGATAATTTGTGATGAGCTGGGTCGAAATTCTGTAATTTTACTTTTTGACTAATTTTTCGGAAACGAGCGATCGTATAACATTTTGGTTTGCAGTTGTGGGTAGAGCATTTAAATACCTTTCTTTTGATGTGCATTTTGATTGGATGGGAAATAGTTTTGAAAATACTACTTTTTCGGCAATGGGTTAGCCCACAATTTTCTCGAAAAACTGAAAAAAAATCATTTTTGTGATTTATGCATCAATTGAAAGGTGGGTCGATGCTCTGTATTTTAGTGAAAACCGCATCATGTTTGGAGGCTTGGTTGAGGAAATAGAGCAACCGAAAGATAATTTGTGATGAGCTGGGTCGAAATTCTGTAATTTTACTTTTTGACTAATTTTTCGGAAACGAGCGATCGTATAACATTTTGGTTTGCAGTTGTGGGTAGAGCATTTAAATACCTTTCTTTTGATGTGCATTTTGATTGGGTGGGAAATAGTTTTGAAAATACTACTTTTTCGGCAATGGGTTAGCCCACGATTTTCTCGAAAAACTGAAAAAAAAATCATTTTTGTGATTTATGCATCAATTGAAAGGTGGGTCGATGCTCTGTATTTTAGTGAAAACCGCATCATGTTTGGAGGCTTGGTTGAGGAAATAGAGCAACCGAAAGATAATTTGTGATGAGCTGGGTCGAAATTCTGTAATTTTACTTTTTGACTAATTTTTCGGAAAAGAGAGATCGTATAACATTTTGGTTTGCAGTTGTGGGTAGAGCATTTAAATACCTTTCTTTTGATGTGCATTTTGATTGGATGGGAAATAGTTTTGAAAATACTACTTTTTCGGCAATGGGTTAGCCCACGATTTTCTCGAAAAAAAATCATTTTTGTGATTTATGCATCAATTGAAAGGTGGGTCGATGCTCTGTATTTTAGTGAAAACCGCATCATGTTTGGAGGCTTGGTTGAGGAAATAGAGCAACCGAAAGATAATTTGTGATGAGCTGGGTCGAAATTCTGTAATTTTACTTTTTGACTAATTTTTCGGAAACGAGCGATCGTATAACATTTTGGTTTGCAGTTGTGGGTAGAGCATTTAAATACCTTTCTTTTGATGTGCATTTTGATTGGGTGGGAAATAGTTTTGAAAATACTACTTTTTTCGGCAAGGGTTAGCCCACGATTTTCTCGAAAAACTGAAAAAAAATCATTTTTGTGATTTATGCATCAATTGAAAGGTGGGTCGATGCTCTGTATTTTAGTGAAAACCGCATCATGTTTGGAGGCTTGGTTGAGGAAATAGAGCAACCGAAAGATAATTTGTGATGAGCTGGGTCGAAATTCTGTAATTTTACTTTTTGACTAATTTTTCGGAAAAGAGAGATCGTATAACATTTTGGTTTGCAGTTGTGGGTAGAGCATCTAAATACCTTTCTTTTGATGTGTATTTTGATTGGGTGGGAAATAGTTTTGAAAATACTACTTTTTCGGCAAGTGTTAGCCCACGATTTTCTCGAAAAACTGAAAAAAAAATCATTTTTGTGATTTATGCATCAATTGAAAGGTGGGTCGATGCTCTGTATTTTAATGAAAACCGCATCATGTTTGGAGGCTTGGTTGAGGAAATAGAGCAACCGAAAGATAATTTGTGATGAGCTGGGTCGAAATTCTGTAATTTTACTTTTTGACTAATTTTTCGGAAACGAGCGATCGTATAACATTTTGGTTTGCAGTTGTGGGTAGAGCATTTAAATACCTTTCTTTTGATGTGCATTTTGATTGGGTGGGAAATAGATTTGAAAATGCTACTTTTTCGGCAATGGGTTAGCCCACGATTTTCTCGAAAAACTGAAAAAAAATCATTTTTGTGATTTATGCATCAATTGAAAGGTGGGTCGATGCTCTGTATTTTAGTGAAAACCGCATCATGTTTGGAGGCTTGGTTGAGGAAATAGAGCAACCGAAAGATAATTTGTGATGAGCTGGGTCGAAATTCTGTAATTTTACTTTTTGACTAATTTTTCGGAAAAGAGCGATCGTATAACATTTTGGTTTGCAGTTGTGGGTAGAGCATTTAAATACCTTTCTTTTGATGTGCATTTTGATTGGGTGGGAAATAGATTTGAAAATGCTACTTTTTCGGCAATGGGTTAGCCCACGATTTTCTCGAAAAACTGAAAAAAAATCATTTTTGTGATTTATGCATCAATTGAAAGGTGGGTCGATGCTCTGTATTTTAGTGAAAACCGCATCATGTTTGGAGGCTTGGTTGAGGAAATAGAGCAACCGAAAGATAATTTGTGATCAGCTGGGTCGAAATTCTGTAATTTTACTTTTTGACTAATTTTTCGGAAAAGAGAGATCGTATAACATTTTGGTTTGCAGTTGTGGGTAGAGCATTTAAATACCTTTCTTTTGATGTGCATTTTGATTGGGTGGGAAATAGTTTTGAAAATACTACTTTTTCGGCAAGGGTTAGCCCACGATTTTCTCGAAAAACTAAAAAAAAATCATTTTTGTGGTTTATGCATCAATTGAAAGGTGGGTCGATGCTCTGTATTTTAGTGAAAACCGCATCATGTTTGGAGGCTTGGATGAGGAAATAGAGCAATCGAAAGATAATTTGTGATGAGCTGGGTCGAAATTCTGTAATTTTACTTTTTGACTAATTTTTCGGAAAAGAGAGATCGTATAACATTTTGGTTTGCAGTTGTGGGTAGAGCATTTAAATACCTTTCTTTTGATGTGCATTTTGATTGGGTGGGAAATAGTTTTGAAAATACTACTTTTTCGGCAATGGGTTAGCCCACGATTTTCTCGAAAAACTAAAAAAAAAATCATTTTTGTGATTTATGCATCAATTGAAAGGTGGGTCGATGCTCTGTATTTTAGTGAAAACCGCATCATGTTTGGAGGCTTGGTTGAGGAAATAGAGCAACCGAAAGATAATTTGTGATGAGCTGGGTCGAAATTCTGTAATTTTACTTTTTGACTAATTTTTCGGAAACGAGCGATCGTATAACATTTTGGTTTGCAGTTGTGGGTAGAGCATTTAAATACCTTTCTTTTGATGTGCATTTTGATTGGGTGGGAAATAGTTTTGAAAATACTACTTTTTTCGGCAAGGGTTAGCCCACGATTTTCTCGAAAAACTGAAAAAAATCATTTTTGTGATTTATGCATCAATTGAAAGGTGGGTCGATGCTCTGTATTTTAGTGAAAACCGCATCATGTTTGGAGGCTTGGTTGAGGAAATAGAGCAACCAAAAGATAATTTGTGATGAGCTGGGTCGAAATTCTGTAATTTTACTTTTTGACTAATTTTTCGGAAAAGAGAGATCGTATAACATTTTGGTTTGCAGTTGTGGGTAGAGCATTTAAATACTTTTCTTTTGATGTGCATTTTGATTGGGTGGGAAATAGTTTTGAAAATACTACTTTTTTGGCAATGGGTTAGCCCACGATTTTCTCGAAAAACTGAAAAAAAATCATTTTTGTGATTTATGCATCAATTGAAAGGTGGGTCGATGCTCTGTATTTTAGTGAAAACCGCATCATGTTTGGAGGCTTGGTTGAGGAAATAGAGCAACCGAAAGATAATTTGTGATGAGCTGGGTCGAAATTCTGTAATTTTACTTTTTGACTAATTTTTCGGAAACGAGCGATCGTATAACATTTTGGTTTGCAGTTGTGGGTAGAGCATTTAAATACCTTTCTTTTGATGTGCATTTTGATTGGGTGGGAAATAGTTTTGAAAATACTACTTTTTTGGCAATGGGTTAGCCCACGATTTTCTCGAAAAACTGAAAAAAAAATCATTTTTGTGATTTATGCATCAATTGAAAGGTGGGTCGATGCTCTGTATTTTAGTGAAAACCGCATCATGTTTGGAGGCTTGGTTGAGGAAATAGAGCAACCGAAAGATAATTTGTGATGAGCTGGGTCGAAATTCTGTAATTTTACTTTTTGACTAATTTTTCGGAAACGAGCGATCGTATAACATTTTGGTTTGCAGTTGTGGGTAGAGCATTTAAATACCTTTCTTTTGATGTGCATTTGATTGGATGGGAAATAGTTTTGAAAATACTACTTTTTCGGCAATGGGTTAGCCCACAATTTTCTCGAAAAACTGAAAAAAAATCATTTTTGTGATTTATGCATCAATTGAAAGGTGGGTCGATGCTCTGTATTTTAGTGAAAACCGCATCATGTTTGGAGGCTTGGTTGAGGAAATAGAGCAACCGAAAGATAATTTGTGATGAGCTGGGTCGAAATTCTGTAATTTTACTTTTTGACTAATTTTTCGGAAACGAGCGATCGTATAACATTTTGGTTTGCAGTTGTGGGTAGAGCATTTAAATACCTTTCTTTTGATGTGCATTTTGATTGGGTGGGAAATAGTTTTGAAAATACTACTTTTTCGGCAATGGGTTAGCCCACGATTTTCTCGAAAAACTGAAAAAAAAATCATTTTTGAGATTTATGCATCAATTGAAAGGTGGGTCGATGCTCTGTATTTTAGTGAAAACCGCATCATGTTTGGAGGCTTGGTTGAGGAAATAGAGCAACCGAAAGATAATTTGTGATGAGCTGGGTCGAAATTCTGTAATTTTACTTTTTGACTAATTTTTCGGAAACGAGCGATCGTATAACATTTTGGTTTGCAGTTGTGGGTAGAGCATTTAAATACCTTTCTTTTGATGTGCATTTTGATTGGATGGGAAATAGTTTTGAAAATACTACTTTTTCGGCAATGGGTTAGCCCACGATTTTCTCGAAAAACTGAAAAAAAATCATTTTTGTGATTTATGCATCAATTGAAAGGTGGGTCGATGCTCTGTATTTTAGTGAAAACCGCATCATGTTTGGAGGCTTGGTTGAGGAAATAGAGCAACCGAAAGATAATTTGTGATGAGCTGGGTCGAAATTCTGTAATTTTACTTTTTGACTAATTTTTCGGAAACGAGCGATCGTATAACATTTTGGTTTGCAGTTGTGGGTAGAGCATTTAAATACCTTTCTTTTGATGTGCATTTTGATTGGGTGGGAAATAGTTTTGAAAATACTACTTTTTCGGCAATGGGTTAGCCCACGATTTTCTCGAAAAACTGAAAAAAAAAATCATTTTTGTGATTTATGCATCAATTGAAAGGTGGGTCGATGCTCTGTATTTTAGTGAAAACCGCATCATGTTTGGAGGCTTGGTTGAGGAAATAGAGCAACCGAAAGATAATTTGTGATGAGCTGGGTCGAAATTCTGTAATTTTACTTTTTGACTAATTTTTCGGAAACGAGCGATCGTATAACATTTTGGTTTGCAGTTGTGGGTAGAGCATTTAAATACCTTTCTTTTGATGTGCATTTTGATTGGGTGGGAAATAGTTTTGAAAATACTACTTTTTCGGCAATGGGTTAGCCCACGATTTTCTCGAAAAACTGAAAAAAAAAATCATTTTTGAGATTTATGCATCAATTGAAAGGTGGGTCGATGCTCTGTATTTTAGTGAAAACCGCATCATGTTTGGAGGCTTGGTTGAGGAAATAGAGCAACCGAAAGATAATTTGTGATGAGCTGGGTCGAAATTCTGTAATTTTACTTTTTGACTAATTTTTCGGAAACGAGCGATCGTATAACATTTTGGTTTGCAGTTGTGGGTAGAGCATTTAAATACCTTTCTTTTGATGTGCATTTTGATTGGATGGGAAATAGTTTTGAAAATACTACTTTTTCGGCAATGGGTTAGCCCACGATTTTCTCGAAAAACTGAAAAAAAATCATTTTTGTGATTTATGCATCAATTGAAAGGTGGGTCGATGCTCTGTATTTTAGTGAAAACCGCATCATGTTTGGAGGCTTGGTTGAGGAAATAGAGCAACCGAAAGATAATTTGTGATGAGCTGGGTCGAAATTCTGTAATTTTACTTTTTGACTAATTTTTCGGAAACGAGCGATCGTATAACATTTTGGTTTGCAGTTGTGGGTAGAGCATTTAAATACCTTTCTTTTGATGTGCATTTTGATTGGGTGGGAAATAGTTTTGAAAATACTACTTTTTCGGCAATGGGTTAGCCCACGATTTTCTCGAAAAACTGAAAAAAAAATCATTTTTGTGATTTATGCATCAATTGAAGCGTTCAAATGAAGAAGGGGGTAAGTGACATTTTTGAATTTTTCTGGTTTTTTTCACCAACGAAGAAGGTAAATGAAAACTTAAATTTCTGTGTCATTTGCGTCTTTCTACGATCTCTAGTTTCCAATATAGCCTTACAAAAAATGGTGTAAAGGAGGTAAATGCATCACAAAAGTGCAAGATATTAGTAGAACAAGGAGTTAAAATCATTTAACCCCTTTACGCACTGAAAAATCCAAATTGAAAACATTTTTGTTTGCATGAAGGAGTTAAATACCTAAATACCCCCTTCATGCTACTGAGAGAAATAAAAAAGAGACAATGATTTTTAGCATGAAGGAGTTAAATGCACATTTACCACCTTAATGCAAATAATTTATGATAAAAAAAAATTTGTTTGAGAGCGACGGAGTTAAAAAAACAAACAAAAAGAACTAAAAATGTCACTTAACCCCTTTGTTATTCCTTTGAAATAAATTAAAAAAAAAAATGTTAACTGCACTTTTTGAGCAATGTTATCAAAAAAATGTATCTTAAAGCTATTTTTATTGAATGAAGTCCTTATATTTTAAAAGATTGTTATGTGTTTTATTTTTCTTCCTTATTAGAAAGTTTCAGTTGTAAGCCCAAAAAAAGTTCTAAACAAGAAACTTTGAACTCCTATATCTCAAAACTTCACTAATGTCACTTAACCCCTTCTTCATCTGAACGCTTCAATTGAAAGGTGGGTCGATGCTCTGTATTTTAGTGAAAACCGCATCATGTTTGGAGGCTTGGTTGAGGAAATAGAGCAACCGAAAGATAATTTGCTGGGTCGAAATTCTGTAATTTTACTTTTTGACTAATTTTTCGGAAACGAGCCATCGTATAACATTTTGGTTTGCAGTTGTGGGTAGAGCATTTAAATACCTTTCTTTTGATGTGCATTTTGATTGGGTGGGAAATAGTTTTGAAAATACTACTTTTTTCGGCAAGGGTTAGCCCACGATTTTCTCGAAAAACTGAAAAAAAATCATTTTTGTGATTTATGCATCAATTGAAAGGTAGGTCGATGCTCTGTATTTTAGTGAAAACCGCATCATGTTTGGAGGCTTGGTTGAGGAAATAGAGCAACCGAAAGATAATTTGTGATGAGCTGGGTCGAAATTCTGTAATTTTACTTTTTGACTAATTTTTCGAGAAAGAGAGATCGTATAACATTTTGGTTTGCAGTTGTGGGTAGAGCATCTAAATACCTTTCTTTTGATGTGTATTTTGATTGGGTGGGAAATAGTTTTGAAAATACTACTTTTTCGGCAAGTGTTAGCCCACGATTTTCTCGAAAAACTGAAAAAAAATCATTTTTGTGATTTATGCATCAATTGAAAGGTGGGTCGATGCTCTGTATTTTAATGAAAACCGCATCATGTTTGGAGGCTTGGTTGAGGAAATAGAGCAACCGAAAGATAATTTGTGATGAGCTGGGTCGAAATTCTGTAATTTTACTTTTTGACTAATTTTTCGGAAACGAGCGATCGTATAACATTTTGGTTTGCAGTTGTGGGTAGAGCATTTAAATACCTTTCTTTTGATGTGCATTTTGATTGGGTGGGAAATAGTTTTGAAAATACTACTTTTTCGGCAATGGGTTAGCCCACGATTTTCTCGAAAAACTGAGAAAAAAAATCATTTTTGAGATTTATGCATCAATTGAAAGGTGGGTCGATGCTCTGTATTTTAGTGAAAACCGCATCATGTTTGGAGGCTTGGTTGAGGAAATAGAGCAACCGAAAGATAATTTGTGATGAGCTGGGTCGAAATTCTGTAATTTTACTTTTTGACTAATTTTTCGGAAACGAGCGATCGTATAACATTTTGGTTTGCAGTTGTGGGTAGAGCATTTAAATACCTTTCTTTTGATGTGCATTTTGATTGGATGGGAAATAGTTTTGAAAATACTACTTTTTCGGCAATGGGTTAGCCCACGATTTTCTCGAAAAACTGAAAAAAAATCATTTTTGTGATTTATGCATCAATTGAAAGGTGGGTCGATGCTCTGTATTTTAGTGAAAACCGCATCATGTTTGGAGGCTTGGTTGAGGAAATAGAGCAACCGAAAGATAATTTGTGATGAGCTGGGTCGAAATTCTGTAATTTTACTTTTTGACTAATTTTTCGGAAACGAGCGATCGTATAACATTTTGGTTTGCAGTTGTGGGTAGAGCATTTAAATACCTTTCTTTTGATGTGCATTTTGATTGGGTGGGAAATAGTTTTGAAAATACTACTTTTTCGGCAATGGGTTAGCCCACGATTTTCTCGAAAAACTGAAAAAAAATCATTTTTGTGATTTATGCATCAATTGAAGCGTTCAAATGAAGAAGGGGGTAAGTGACATTTTTGAATTTTTCTGGTTTTTTTCACCAACGAAGAAGGTAAATGAAAACTTAAATTTCTGTGTCATTTGCGTCTTTCTACGATCTCTAGTTTCCAATATAGCCTTACAAAAAATGGTGTAAAGGAGGTAAATGCATCACAAAAGTGCAAGATATTAGTAGAACAAGGAGTTAAAATCATTTAACCCCTTTACGCACTGAAAAATCCAAATTGAAAACATTTTTGTTTGCATGAAGGAGTTAAATACCTAAATACCCCCTTCATGCTACTGAGAGAAATAAAAAAGAGACAATGATTTTTAGCATGAAGGAGTTAAATGTACATTTACCACCTTAATGCAAATAATTTATGATAAAAAAAAATTTGTTTGAGAGCGACGGAGTTAAAAAAACAAACAAAAAGAACTAAAAATGTCACTTAACCCCTTTGTTATTCCTTTGAAATAAATTAAAAAAAAAAATGTTAACTGCACTTTTTGAGCAATGTTATCAAAAAAATGTATCTTAAAGCTATTTTTATTGAATGAAGTCCTTATATTTTAAAAGATTGTTATGTGTTTTATTTTTCTTCCTTATTAGAAAGTTTCAGTTGTAAGCCCAAAAAAAGTTCTAAACAAGAAACTTTGAACTCCTATATCTCAAAACTTCACTAATGTCACTTAACCCCTTCTTCATCTGAACGCTTCAATTGAAAGGTGGGTCGATGCTCTGTATTTTAGTGAAAACCGCATCATGTTTGGAGGCTTGGTTGAGGAAATAGAGCAACCGAAAGATAATTTGCTGGGTCGAAATTCTGTAATTTTACTTTTTGACTAATTTTTCGGAAACGAGCCATCGTATAACATTTTGGTTTGCAGTTGTGGGTAGAGCATTTAAATACCTTTCTTTTGATGTGCATTTTGATTGGGTGGGAAATAGTTTTGAAAATACTACTTTTTTCGGCAAGGGTTAGCCCACGATTTTCTCGAAAAACTGAAAAAAAATCATTTTTGTGATTTATGCATCAATTGAAAGGTAGGTCGATGCTCTGTATTTTAGTGAAAACCGCATCATGTTTGGAGGCTTGGTTGAGGAAATAGAGCAACCGAAAGATAATTTGTGATGAGCTGGGTCGAAATTCTGTAATTTTACTTTTTGACTAATTTTTCGAGAAAGAGAGATCGTATAACATTTTGGTTTGCAGTTGTGGGTAGAGCATCTAAATACCTTTCTTTTGATGTGTATTTTGATTGGGTGGGAAATAGTTTTGAAAATACTACTTTTTCGGCAAGTGTTAGCCCACGATTTTCTCGAAAAACTGAAAAAAAATCATTTTTGTGATTTATGCATCAATTGAAAGGTGGGTCGATGCTCTGTATTTTAATGAAAACCGCATCATGTTTGGAGGCTTGGTTGAGGAAATAGAGCAACCGAAAGATAATTTGTGATGAGCTGGGTCGAAATTCTGTAATTTTACTTTTTGACTAATTTTTCGGAAACGAGCGATCGTATAACATTTTGGTTTGCAGTTGTGGGTAGAGCATTTAAATACCTTTCTTTTGATGTGCATTTTGATTCGGTGGGAAATAGATTTGAAAATGCTACTTTTTCGGCAATGGGTTAGCCCACGATTTTCTCGAAAAACTGAAAAAAAATCATTTTTGTGATTTAAGCATCAATTGAAAGGTGGGTCGATGCTCTGTATTTTAGTGAAAACCGCATCATGTTTGGAGGCTTGGTTGAGGAAATAGAGCAACCGAAAGATAATTTGTGATGAGCTGGGTCGAAATTCTGTAATTTTACTTTTTGACTAATTTTTCGGAAAAGAGAGATCGTATAACATTTTGGTTTGCAGTTGTGGGTAGAGCATTTAAATACCTTTCTTTTGATGTGCATTTTGATTGGGTGGGAAATAGTTTTGAAAATACTACTTTTTTCGGCAAGGGTTAGCCCACGATTTTCTCGAAAAACTGAAAAAAATCATTTTTGTGATTTATGCATCAATTGAAAGGTGGGTCGATGCTCTGTATTTTAGTGAAAACCGCATCATGTTTGGAGGCTTGGTTGAGGATTTGTGATGAGCTGGGTCGAAATTCTGTAATTTTACTTTTTGACTAATTTTTCGGAAACGAGCTATCGTATAACATTTTGGTTTGCAGTTGTGAGTAGAGCATTTAAATACCTTTCTTTTGATGTGCATTTTGATTGGGTGGGAAATAGTTTTGAAAATACTACTTTTTTCGGCAAGGGTTAGCCCACTATTTTCTCGAAAAACTGAAAAAAATCATTTTTGTGATTTATGCATCAATTGAAAGGTGGGTCGATGCTCTGTATTTTAGTGAAAACCGCATCATGTTTGGAGGCTTGGTTGAGGAAATAGAGCAACCGAAAGATAATTTGTGATGAGCTGGGTCGAAATTCTGTAATTTTACTTTTTGACTAATTTTTCAGAAACGAGCGATCGTATAACATTTTGGTTTGCAGTTGTGGGTAGAGCATTTAAATACCTTTCTTTTGATGTGCATTTTGATTGGGTGGGAAATAATTTTGAAAATACTACTTTTTTCGGCAAGGGTTAGCCCACGATTTTCTCGAAAAACTGAAAAAAAATCATTTTTGTGATTTATGCATCAATTGAAAGGTGGGTCGATGCTCTGTATTTTAGTGAAAACCGCATCATGTTTGGAGGCTTGGTTGAGGAAATAGAGCAACCGAAAGATAATTTGTGATGAGCTGGGTCGAAATTCTGTAATTTTACTTTTTGACTAATTTTTCGGAAAAGAGAGATCGTATAACATTTTGGTTTGCAGTTGTGGGTAGAGCATCTAAATACCTTTCTTTTGATGTGTATTTTGATTGGGTGGGAAATAGTTTTGAAAATACTACTTTTTCGGCAATGGGTTAGCCCACGATTTTCTCGAAAAACTGAAAAAAAAATCATTTTTGTGATTTATGCATCAATTGAAAGGTGGGTCGATGCTCTGTATTTTAGTGAAAACCGCATCATGTTTGGAGGCTTGGTTGAGGAAATAGAGCAACCGAAAGATAATTTGTGATGAGCTGGGTCGAAATTCTGTAATTTTACTTTTTGACTAATTTTTCGGAAACGAGCGATCGTATAACATTTTGGTTTGCAGTTGTGGGTAGAGCATTTAAATACCTTTCTTTTGATGTGCATTTTGATTGGGTGGGAAATAGTTTTGAAAATACTACTTTTTTCGGCAAGGGTTAGCCCACGATTTTCTCGAAAAACTGAAAAAAAATCATTTTTGTGATTTATGCATCAATTGAAAGGTGGGTCGATGCTCTGTATTTTAGTGAAAACCGCATCATGTTTGGAGGCTTGGTTGAGGAAATAGAGCAACCGAAAGATAATTTGTGATGAGCTGGGTCGAAATTCTGTAATTTTACTTTTTGACTAATTTTTCGGAAACGAGCGATCGTATAACATTTTAGTTTGCAGTTGTGGGTAGAGCATTTAAATACCTTTCTTTTGATGTGCATTTTGATTGGGTGGGAAATAGATTTGAAAATACTACTTTTTTCGGCAATGGGTTAGCCCACGATTTTCTCGAAAAACTGAAAAAAAATCATTTTTGTGATTTATGCATCAATTGAAAGGTGGGTCGATGCTCTGTATTTTAGTGAAAACCGCATCATGTTTGGAGGCTTGGTTGAGGAAATAGAGCAACCGAAAGATAATTTGTGATGAGCTGGGTCGAAATTCTGTAATTTTACTTTTTGACTAATTTTTCGGAAACGAGCGATCGTATAACATTTTGGTTTGCAGTTGTGGGTAGAGCATTTAAATACCTTTCTTTTGATGTGTATTTTGATTGGTTGGGAAATAATTTTGAAAATACTACTTTTTTCGGCAAGGGTTAGCCCACGATTTTCTCGAAAAACTGAAAAAAAATCATTTTTGTGATTTATGCATCAATTGAAAGGTGGGTCGATGCTCTGTATTTTAGTGAAAACCGCATCATGTTTATAGGCTTGGTTGAGGAAATAGAGCAACCGAAAGATAATTTGTGATGAGCTGGGTCGAAATTCTGTAATTTTACTTTTTGACTAATTTTTCGGAAAAGAGAGATCGTATAACATTTTGGTTTGCAGTTGTGGGTAGAGCATTTAAATACCTTTCTTTTGATGTGTATTTTGATTGGGTGGGAAATAATTTTGAAAATACTACTTTTTTCGGCAAGGGTTAGCCCACGATTTTCTCGAAAAACTGAAAAAAAATCATTTTTGTGATTTATGCATCAATTGAAAGGTGGGTCGATGCTCTGTATTTTAGTGAAAACCGCATCATGTTTGGAGGCTTGGTTGAGGAAATAGAGCAACCGAAAGATAATTTGTGATGAGCTGGGTCGAAATTCTGTAATTTTACTTTTTGACTAATTTTTCGGAAAAGAGAAATCGTATAACATTTTGGTTTGCAGTTGTTGGTAGAGCATTTAAATACCTTTCTTTTGATGTGCATTTTGATTGGGTGGGAAATAATTTTGAAAATACTACTTTTTTCGGCAAGGGTTAGCCCACGATTTTCTCGAAAAACTGAAAAAAAAAACATTTTTGTGATTTATGCATCAATTGAAAGGTGGGTCGATGCTCTGTATTTTAGTGAAAACCGCATCATGTTTGGAGGCTTGGTTGAGGAAATAGAGCAACCGAAAGATAATTTGTGATGAGCTGGGTCGAAATTCTGTAATTTTACTTTTTGACTAATTTTTCGGAAACGAGCGATCGTATAACATTTTGGTTTGCAGTTGTGGGTAGAGCATTTAAATACCTTTCTTTTGATGTGCATTTTGATTGGGTGGGAAATAGTTTTGAAAAAACAACTTTTTTCGGCAAGGGTTAGCCCACGATTTTCTCGAAAAACTGAAAAAAAATCATTTTTGTGATTTATGCATCAATTGAAAGGTGGGTCGATGCTCTGTATTTTAGTGAAAACCGCATCATGTTTGGAGGCTTGGTTGAGGAAATAGAGCAACCGAAAGATAATTTGTGATGAGCTGGGTCGAAATTCTGTAATTTTACTTTTTGACTAATTTTTCGGAAACGAGAGATCGTATAACATTTTGGTTTGCAGTTGTGGGTAGAGCATTTAAATACCTTTCTTTTGATGTGCATTTTGATTGGGTGGGAAATAGTTTTGAAAATACTACTTTTTTCGACAAGGGTTAGCCCACGATTTTCTCGAAAAACTGAAAAAAAAATCATTTTTGTGATTTATGCATCAATTGAAAGGTGGGTCGATGCTCTGTATTTTAGTGAAAACCGCATCATGTTTGGAGGCTTGGTTGAGGAAATAGAGCAACCGAAAGATAATTTGTGATGAGCTGGGTCGAAATTCTGTAATTTTACTTTTTGACTAATTTTTCGGAAAAGAGAGATCGTATAACATTTTGGTTTGCAGTTGTGGGTAGAGCATTTAAATACCTTTCTTTTGATGTGCATTTTGATTGGGTGGGAAATAGAGTTGAAAATGCTACTTTTTCGGCGATGGGTCAGCCCACGATTTTCTCGAAAAACTGAAAAAAAATCATTTTTGTGATTTATGCATCAATTGAAAGGTGGGTCGATGCTCTGTATTTTAGTGAAAACCGCATCATGTTTGGAGGCTTGGTTGAGGAAATAGAGCAACCGAAAGATAATTTGTGATGAGCTGGGTCGAAATTCTGTAATTTTACTTTTTGACTAATTTTTCGGAAAAGAGAGATCGTATAACATTTTGGTTTGCAGTTGTGGGTAGAGCATTTAAATACCTTTCTTTTGATGTGCATTTTGATTGGGTGGGAAATAGTTTTGAAAATACTACTTTTTTCGGCAAGGGTTAGCCCACGATTTTCTCGAAAAACTGAAAAAAAATCATTTTTGTGATTTATGCATCAATTGAAAGGTGGGTCGATGCTCTGTATTTTAGTGAAAACCGCATCATGTTTGGAGGCTTGGTTGAGGAAATAGAGCAACCGAAAGATAATTTGTGATGAGCTGGGTCGAAATTCTGTAATTTTACTTTTTGACTAAATTTTCGGAAAAGAGAGATCGTATAACATTTTGGTTTGCAGTTGTGGGTAGAGCATTTAAATACCTTTCTTTTGATGTGCATTTTGATTGGGTGGGAAATAGTTTTGAAAATACTACTTTTTTCGGCAAGGGTTAGCCCACGATTTTCTCGAAAAACTGAAACAAAATCATTTTTGTGATTTATGCATCAACTGAAAGGTGGGTCGATGCTCTGTATTTTAGTGAAAACCGCATCATGTTTGGAGGCTTGGTTGAGGAAATAGAGCAACCGAAAGATAATTTGTGATGAGCTGGGTCGAAATTCTGTAATTTTACTTCTTGACTAATTTTTCGGAAACGAGCGATCGTATAACATTTTGGTTTGCAGTTGTGGGTAGAGCATTTAAATACCTTTCTTTTGATGTGCATTTTGATTGGGTGGGAAATAGTTTTGAAAATACTACTTTTTTCGGCAAGGGTTAGCCCACGATTTTCTCGAAAAACTGAAAAAAAATCATTTTTGTGATTTATGCATCAATTGAAAGGTGGGTCGATGCTCTGTATTTTAGTGAAAACCGCATCATGTTTGGAGGCTTGGTTGAGGAAATAGAACAACCGAAAGATAATTTGTGATGAGCTGGGTCGAAATTCTGTAATTTTACTTTTTGACTTATTTTTCGGAAATGAGCGATCGTATAACATTTTGGTTTGCAGTTGTGGGTAGAGCATTTAAATACCTTTCTTTTGATGTGCATTTTGATTGGGTGGGAAATAGTTTTGAAAATACTACTTTTTCGGCCCACGATTTTCTCGAAAAACTGAAAAAAAAATTATTTTTGTGATTTATGCATCAATTGAAAGGTGGGTCGATGCTCTGTATTTTAGTGAAAACCGCATCATGTTTGGAGGCTTGGTTGAGGAAATAGATCAACCGAAAGATAATTTGTGATGAGCTGGGTCGAAATTCTGTAATTTTACTTTTTGACTAATTTTTCGGAAACGAGCGATCGTATAATATTTTGGTTTGCAGTTGTGGGTAGAGCATTTAAATACCTTTCTTTTGATGTGCATTTTGATTGGGTGGGAAATAGTTTTGAAAATACTACTTTTTTCGGCAAGGGTTAGCCCACGATTTTCTCGAAAAACTGAAAAAAAATCATTTTTGAGATTTATGCATCAATTGAAAGGTGGGTCGATGCTCTGTATTTTAGTGAAAACCGCATCATGTTTGGAGGCTTGGTTAAGGAAATAGAGCAACCGAAAGATAATTTGTGATGAGCTGGGTCGAAATTCTGTAATTTTACTTTTTGACTAATTTTTCGGAAACGAGCGATCGTATAACATTTTGGTTTGCAGTTGTGGGTAGAGCATTTAAATACCTTTCTTTAAATGTGTATTTTGATTGGTTGGGAAATAATTTTGAAAATACTACTTTTTTCGGCAAGGGTTAGCCCACGATTTTATCGAAAAACTGAAAAAAAATCATTTTTGTGATTTACGCATCAATTGAAAGGTGGGTCGATGCTCTGTATTTTAGTGAAAACCGCATCATGTTTGGAGGCTTGTTTGAGGAAATAGAGCAACCGAAAGATAATTTGTGATGAGCTGGGTCGAAATTCTGTAATTTTACTTTTTGACTAATTTTTCGGAAACGAGCGATCGTATAACATTTTGGTTTGCAGTTGTGGGTAGAGCATTTAAATACCTTTCTTTTGATGTGCATTTTGATTGGGTGAGAAATATTTTTGAAAATACTACTTTTTTCGGCAAGGGTTAGCCCACGATTTTCTCGAAAAACTGAAAAAAAATCATTTTTGTGATTTATGCATCAATTGAAAGGTGGGTCGATGCTCTGTATTTTAGTGAAAACCGCATCATGTTTGGAGGCTTGGTTGAGGAAATAGAGCAACTGAAAGATAATTTGTGATGAGCTGGGTCGAAATTCTGTAATTTTACTTTTTGACTAATTTTTCGGAAACGAGCGATCGTATAACATTTTGGTTTGCAGTTGTGGGTAGAGCATTTAAATACCTTTCTTTTGATGTGCATTTTGATTGGGTGGGAAATAGTTTTGAAAATACTACTTTTTTCGGCAAGGGTTAGCCCACGATTTTCTCGAAAAACTGAAAAAAAATCATTTTTGTGATTTATGCATCAATTGAAAGGTGGGTCGATGCTCTGTATTTTAGTGAAAACCGCATCATGTTTGGAGGCTTGGTTGAGGAAATAGAGCAACCGAAAGATAATTTGTGATGAGCTGGGTCGAAATTCTGTAATTTTACTTTTTGACTAAATTTTCGGAAAAGAGAGATCGTATAACATTTTGGTTTGCAGTTGTGGGTAGAGCATTTAAATACCTTTCTTTTGATGTGCATTTTGATTGGGTGGGAAATAGTTTTGAAAATACTACTTTTTTCGGCAAGGGTTAGCCCACGATTTTCTCGAAAAACTGAAACAAAATAATTTTTGTGATTTATGCATCAATTGAAAGGTGGGTCGATGCTCTGTATTTTAGTGAAAACCGCATCATGTTTGGAGGCTTGGTTGAGGAAATAGAGCAACCGAAAGATAATTTGTGATGAGCTGGGTCAAAATTCTGTAATTTTACTTTTTGACTAATTTTTCGGAAACGAGCGATCGTATAACATTTTGGTTTGCAGTTGTGGGTAGAGCATTTAAATACCTTTCTTTTGATGTGCATTTTGATTGGGTGGGAAATAGTTTTGAAAATACTACTTTTTTCGGCAAGGGTTAGCCCACGATTTTCTCGAAAAACTGAAAAAAAATCATTTTTGTGATTTATGCATCAATTGAAAGGTGGGTCGATGCTCTGTATTTTAGTGAAAACCGCATCATGTTTGGAGGCTTGGTTGAGGAAATAGAGCAACCGAAAGATAATTTGTGATGAGCTGGGTCGAAATTCTGTAATTTTACTTTTTGACTAATTTTTCGGAAACGAGCGATCGTATAACATTTTGGTTTGCAGTTGTGGGTAGAGCATTTAAATACCTTTCTTTTGATGTGCATTTTGATTGGGTGGGAAATAGTTTTGAAAATACTACTTTTTTCGGCAAGGGTTAAGCCCACGATTTTCTCGAAAAACTGAAAAAAAATCATTTTTGAGATTTATGCATCAATTGAAAGGTGGGTCGATGCTCTGTATTTTAGTGAAAACCGCATCATGTTTGGAGGCTTGGTTAAGGAAATAGAGCAACCGAAAGATAATTTGTGATGAGCTGGGTCGAAATTCTGTAATTTTACTTTTTGACTAATTTTTCGGAAACGAGCGATCGTATAACATTTTGGTTTGCAGTTGTGGGTAGAGCATTTAAATACCTTTCTTTTAATGTGTATTTTGATTGGTTGGGAAATAATTTTGAAAATACTACTTTTTTCGGCAAGGGTTAGCCCACGATTTTCTCGAAAAACTGAAAAAAAATCATTTTTGTGATTTACGCATCAATTGAAAGGTGGGTCGATGCTCTGTATTTTAGTGAAAACCGCATCATGTTTGGAGGCTTGTTTGAGGAAATAGAGCAACCGAAAGATAATTTGTGATGAGCTGGGTCGAAATTCTGTAATTTTACTTTTTGACTAATTTTTCGGAAACGAGCGATCGTATAACATTTTGGTTTGCAGTTGTGGGTAGAGCATTTAAATACCTTTCTTTTGATGTGCATTTTGATTGGGTGGGAAATAGTTTTGAAAATACTACTTTTTTCGGCAAGGGTTAGCCCACGATTTTCTCGAAAAACTGAAAAAAATCATTTTTGTGATTTATGCATCAATTGAAAGGTGGGTCGATGCTCTGTATTTTAGTGAAAACCGCATCATGTTTGGAGGCTTGGTTGAGGAAATAGAGCAACCGAAAGATAATTTGTGATGAGCTGGGTCGAAATTCTGTAATTTTACTTTTTGACTAATTTTTCGGAAACGAGCGATCGTATAACATTTTGGTTTGCAGTTGTGGGTAGAGCATTTAAATACCTTTCTTTTGATGTGTATTTTGATTGGGTGGGAAATAGTTTTGAAAATACTACTTTTTCGGCAAGGGTTAGCCCACGATTTTCTCGAAAAACTGAAAAAAAAATCATTTTTGTGATTTATGCATCAATTGAAAGGTGGGTCGATGCTCTGTATTTTAGTGAAAACCGCATCATGTTTGGAGGCTTGGTTGAGGAAATAGAGCAACCGAAAGATAATTTGTGATGAGCTGGGTCGAAATTCTGTAATTTTACTTTTTGACTAATTTTTCGGAAACGAGCGATCGTATAACATTTTGGTTTGCAGTTGTGGGTAGAGCATTTAAATACCTTTCTTTTGATGTGCATTTTGATTGGGTGGGACATAGTTTTGAAAATACTACATTTTTCGGCAAGGGTTAGCCCACGATTTTCTCGAAAAACTGAAAAAAAATCATTTTTGTGTTTTATGCATCAATTGAAAGGTGGGTCGATGCTCTGTATTTTAGTGAAAACCGCATCATGTTTGGAGGCTTGGTTGAGGAAATAGAGCAACCGAAAGATAATTTGTGATGAGCTGGGTCGAAATTCTGTAATTTTACTTTTTGACTAATTTTTCGGAAACGAGCGATCGTATAACATTTTGGTTTGCAGTTGTGGGTAGAGCATTTAAATACCTTTCTTTTGATGTGTATTTTGATTGGGTGGGAAATAGTTTTGAAAATACTACTTTTTTCGGCAAGGGTTAGCCCACGATTTTCTCGAAAAACTGAAAAAAAAATCATTTTTGTGATTTATGCATCAATTGAAAGGTGGGTCGATGCTCTGTATTTTAGTGAAAACCGCATCATGTTTGGAGGCTTGGTTGAGGAAATAGAGCAACCGAAAGATAATTTGTGATGAGCTGGGTCGAAATTCTGTAATTTTACTTTTTGACTAATTTTTCGGAAACGAGCGATCGTATAACATTTTGGTTTGCAGTTGTGGGTAGAGCATTTAAATACCTTTCTTTTGATGTGTATTTTGATTGGGTGGGAAATAGTTTTGAAAATACTACTTTTTCGGCAAGGGTTAGCCCACGATTTTCTCGAAAAACTGAAAAAAAAATCATTTTTGTGATTTATGCATCAATTGAAAGGTGGGTCGATGCTCTGTATTTTAGTGAAAACCGCATCATGTTTGGAGGCTTGGTTGAGGAAATAGAGCAACCGAAAGATAATTTGTGATGAGCTGGGTCGAAATTCTGTAATTTTACTTTTTGACTAATTTTTCGGAAACGAGCGATCGTATAACATTTTGGTTTGCAGTTGTGGGTAGAGCATTTAAATACCTTTCTTTTGATGTGTATTTTGATTGGTTGGGAAATAATTTTGAAAATACTACTTTTTTCGGCAAGGGTTAGCCCACGATTTTCTCGAAAAACTGAAAAAAAATCATTTTTGAGATTTATGCATCAATTGAAAGGTGGGTCGATGCTCTGCATTTTAGTGAAAACCGCATCATGTTTGGAGGCTTGGTTGAGGAAATAGAGCAACCGAAAGATAATTTGTGATGAGCTGGGTCGAAATTCTGTAATTTTACTTTTTGACTAATTTGTCGGAAACGAGCGATCGTATAACATTTTGGTTTGCAGTTGTGGGTAGAGCATTTAAATACCTTTCTTTTGATGTGCATTTTGATTGGGTGGGAAATAGTTTTGAAAATACTACTTTTTCGGCAATGGGTTAGCCCACGATTTTCTCGAAAAACTGAAAAAAAATCATTTTTGTGATTTATGCATCAATTGAAAGGTGGGTCGAAATTCTGTAATTTTACTTTTTGACTAATTTTTCGGAAAAGAGAGATCGTATAACATTTTGGTTTGCAGTTGTGGGTAGAGCATTTAAATACCTTTCTTTTGATGTGTATTTTGATTGGTTGGGAAATAATTTTGAAAATACTACTTTTTTCGGCAAGGGTTAGCCAACGATTTTCTCGAAAAACTGAAAAAAAATCATTTTTGTGATTTATGCATCAATTGAAAGGTGGGTCGATGCTCTGTATTTTAGTGAAAACCGCATCATGTTTGGAGGCTTGGTTGAGGAAATAGAGCAACCGAAAGATAATTTGTGATGAGCTGGGTCGAAATTCTGTAATTTTACTTTTTGACTAATTTTTCGGAAACGAGCGATCGTATAACATTTTGGTTTGCAGTTGTGGGTAGAGCATTTAAATACCTTTCTTTTGATGTGCATTTTGATTGGGTGGGAAATAGTTTTGAAAATACTACTTTTTTCGGCAAGGGTTAGCCCACGATTTTCTCGAAAAACTGAAAAAAAATCATTTTTGTGATTTATGCATCAATTGAAAGGTGGGTCGATGCTCTGTATTTTAGTGAAAACCGCATCATGTTTGGAGGCTTGGTTGAGGAAATAGAGCAACCGAAAGATAATTTGTGATGAGCTGGGTCGAAATTCTGTAATTTTACTTTTTGACTAATTTTTCGGAAACGAGCGATCGTATAACATTTTGGTTTGCAGTTGTGGGTAGAGCATTTATGTAAATACCTTTCTTTTGATGTGCATTTTGATTGGGTGGGAAATAGTTTTGAAAAAACTACTTTTTTCGGCAAGGGTTAGCCCACGATTTTCTCGAAAAACTGAAAAAAAATCATTTTTGTTATTTATGCATCAATTGAAAGGTGGGTCGATGCTCTGTATTTTAGTGAAAACCGCATCATGTTTGGAGGCTTGGTTGAGGAAATAGAGCAACAGAAAGATAATTTGTGATGAGCTGGGTCGAAATTCTGTAATTTTACTTTTTGACTAATTTTTCGGAAACGAGCGATCGTATAACATTTTGGTTTGCAGTTGTGGGTAGAGCATTTAAATACCTTTCTTTTGATGTGCATTTTGATTGGGTGGGAAATAGTTTTGAAAATATTACTTTTTTCGGCAAGGGTTAGCCCACGATTTTCTCGAAAAACTGAAAAAAAATCATTTTTGTGATTTATGCATCAATTGAAAGGTGGGTCGATGCTCTGTATTTTAGTGAAAACCGCATCATGTTTGGAGGCTTGGTTGAGGAAATAGAGCAACCGAAAGATAATTTGTGATGAGCTGGGTCGAAATTCTGTAATTTTACTTTTTGACTAATTTTTCGGAAACGAGCGATCGTATAACATTTTGGTTTGCAGTTGTGGGTAGAGCATTTAAATACCTTTCTTTTGATGTGCATTTTGATTGGGTGGGAAATAGTTTTGAAAATACTACTTTTTTCGGCAAGGGTTAGCCCACGATTTTCTCGAAAAACTGACAAAAAATCATTTTTGTGATTTATGCATCAATTGAAAGGTGGGTCGATGCTCTGTATTTTAGTGAAAACCGCATCATGTTTGGAGGCTTGGTTGAGGAAATAGAGCAACCGAAAGATAATTTGTGATGAGCTGGGTCGAAATTCTGTAATTTTACTTTTTGACTAATTTTTCGGAAACGAGCTATCGTATAACATTTTGGTTTGCAGTTGTGGGTAGAGCATTTAAATACCTTTCTTTTGATGTGCATTTTGATTGGGTGGGAAATAGTTTTGAAAATACTACTTTTTCGGCAATGGGTTAGCCCACGATTTTCTCGAAAAACTGAAAAAAATCATTTTTGTGATTTATGCATCAATTGAAAGGTGGGTCGATGCTCTGTATTTTAGTGAAAACCGCATCATGTTTGGAGGCTTGGTTGAGGAAATAGAGCAACCGAAAGATAATTTGTGATGAGCTGGGTCGAAATTCTGTAATTTTACTTTTTGACTAATTTTTCGGAAACGAGCGATCGTATAACATTTTGGTTTGCAGTTGTGGGCATAGCATTTAAATACCTTTCTTTTGATGTGCATTTTGATTGGGTGGGAAATAGTTTTGAAAATACTACTTTTTTCGGCAAGGGTTAGCCCACGATTTTCTCGAAAAACTGAAAAAAAATCATTTTTGTGATTTATGCATGAATTGAAAGGTGGGTCGATGCTCTGTATTTTAGTGAAAACCGCATCATGTTTGGAGGCTTGGTTGAGGAAATAGAGCAACCGAAAGATAATTTGTGATGAGCTGGGTCGAAATTCTGTAATTTTACTTTTTGACTAATTTTTCGGAAACGAGCGATCGTATAACATTTTGGTTTGCAGTTGTGGGTAGAGCATTTAAATACCTTTCTTTTGATGTGCATTTTGATTGGGTGGGAAATAGTTTTGAGAATACTACTTTTTCGGCAATGGGTTAGCCCACGATTTTCTCGAAAAACTGAAAAAAAAAATCATTTTTGTGATTTATGCATCAATTGAAAGGTGGGTCGATGCTCTGTATTTTAGTGAAAACCGCATCATGTTTGGAGGCTTGGTTGAGGAAATAGAGCAACCGAAAGATAATTTGTGATGAGCTGGGTCGAAATTCTGTAATTTTACTTTTTGACTAATTTTTCGGAAACGAGCGATCGTATAACATTTTGGTTTGCAGTTGTGGGTAGAGCATTTAAATACCTTTCTTTTGATGTGTATTTTGATTGGGTGAGAAATAGATTTGAAAATACTACTTTTTTCGGCAAGGGTTAGCCCACGATTTTCTCGAAAAACTGAAACAAAATCATTTTTGTGATTTATGCATCAACTGAAATGTGGGTCGATGCTCTGTATTTTAGTGAAAACCGCATCATGTTTGGAGGCTTGGTTGAGGAAATAGAGCAACCGAAAGATAATTTGTGATGAGCTGGGTCGAAATTCTGTAATTTTACTTTTTGACTAATTTTTCGGAAACGAGTGATGGTATAACATTTTGGTTTGCAGTTGTGGGTAGAGCATTTAAATACCTTTCTTTTGATGTGTATTTTGATTGGGTGGGAAATAGATTTGAAAATACTACTTTTTCGGCAAGGGTTAGCCCACGATTTTCTCGAAAAACTGAAAAAAAATCATTTTTGTGATTTATGCATCAATTGAAAGGTGGGTCGAAATTCTGTAATTTTACTTTTTGACTAATTTTTCGGAAAAGAGAGATCGTATAACATTTTGTTTGCAGTTGTGGGTAGAGCATTTAAATACCTTTCTTTTGATGTGTATTTTGATTGGTTGGGAAATAATTTTGAAAATACTACTTTTTCGGCAAGGGTTAGCCAACGATTTTCTCGAAAAACTGAAAAAAAAATCATTTTGTGATTTATGCATCAATTGAAAGGTGGGTCGATGCTCTGTATTTTAGTGAAAACCGCATCATGTTTGGAGGCTTGGTTGAGGAAATAGAGCAAACCGAAAGATAATTTGTGATGAGCTGGGTCGAAATTCTGTAATTTTACTTTTTGACTAATTTTTCGGAAACGAGCGATCGTATAACATTTTGGTTTGCAGTTGTGGGTAGAGCATTTAAATACCTTTCTTTTTGATGTGCATTTTGATTGGGTGGGAAATAGTTTTGAAAATACTACTTTTTTCGGCAAGGGTTAGCCCACGATTTTCTCGAAAAACTGAAAAAAAATCATTTTTGTGATTTATGCATCAATTGAAAGGTGGGTCGATGCTCTGTATTTTTAGTGAAAACCGCATCATGTTTGGAGGCTTGGTTGAGGAAATAGAGCAACCGAAAGATAATTTGTGATGAGCTGGGTCGAAATTCTGTAATTTTACTTTTTGACTAATTTTTCGGAAACGAGCGATCGTATAACATTTTGGTTTGCAGTTGTGGGTAGAGCATTTATGTAAATTACCTTTCTTTTGATGTGCATTTTGATTGGGTGGGAAATAGTTTTGAAAAAACTACTTTTTTCGGCAAGGGTTAGCCCACGATTTTCTCGAAAAACTGAAAAAAAATCATTTTTGTTATTTATGCATCAATTGAAAGGTGGGTCGATGCTCTGTATTTTAGTGAAAACCGCATCATGTTTGGAGGCTTGGTTGAGGAAATAGAGCAACCGAAAGATAATTTGTGATGAGCTGGGGTCGAAATTCTGTAATTTTACTTTTTGACTAATTTTTCGGAAACGAGCGATCGTATAACATTTTGGTTTGCAGTTGTGGGTAGAGCATTTAAATACCTTTCTTTTGATGTGCATTTTGATTGGGTGGGAAATAGTTTTGAAAATACTACTTTTTTCGGCAAGGGTTAGCCCACGATTTTCTCGAAAAACTGACAAAAAATCATTTTTGTGATTTATGCATCAATTGAAAGGTGGGTCGATGCTCTGTATTTTAGTGAAAACCGCATCATGTTTGGAGGCTTGGTTGAGGAAATAGAGCAACCGAAAGATAATTTGTGATGAGCTGGGTAGAAATTCTGTAATTTTACTTTTTGACTAATTTTTCGGAAAAGAGAGATCGTATAACATTTTGGTTTGCAGTTGTGGGTAGAGCATTTAAATACCTTTCTTTTGATGTGTATTTTGATTGGTTGGGAAATAATTTTGAAAATACTACTTTTTTCGGCAAGGGTTAGCCAACGATTTTCTCGAAAAACTGAAAAAAAATCATTTTTGTGATTTATGCATCAATTGAAAGGTGGGTCGATGCTCTGTATTTTAGTGAAAACCGCATCATGTTTGGAGGCTTGGTTGAGGAAATAGAGCAAACCGAAAGATAATTTGTGATGAGCTGGGTCGAAATTCTGTAATTTTTACTTTTTGACTAATTTTTTGGAAACGAGCGATCGTATAACATTTTGGTTTGCAGTTGTGGGTAGAGCATTTAAATACCTTTCTTTTGATGTGCATTTTGATTGGGTGGGAAATAGTTTTGAAAATACTACTTTTCGGCAATGGGTTAGCCCACGATTTTCTCGAAAAACTGAAAAAAATCATTTTTAAGATTTATGCATCAATTGAAAGGTGGGTCGATGCTCTGTATTTTAGTGAAAACCGCATCATGTTTGGAGGCCTTGGTTGAGGAAATAGAGCAACCGAAAGATAATTTGTGATGAGCTGGGTCGAAATTCTGTAATTTTACTTTTTGACTAATTTTTCGGAAACGAGCGATCGTATAACATTTTGGTTTGCAGTTGTGGGTAGAGCATTTAAATACCTTTCTTTTGATGTGCATTTTGATTGGGTGGGAAATAGTTTTGAAAATACTACTTTTTCGGCAATGGGTTAGCCCACGATTTTCTCGAAAAACTGAAAAAAAAAATCATTTTGTGATTTATGCATCAATTGAAAGGTGGGTCGATGCTCTGTATTTTAGTGAAAACCGCATCATGTTTGGAGGCTTGGTTGAGGAAATAGAGCAACCGAAAGATAATTTGTGATGGGCTGGGTCGAAATTCTGTAATTTTACTTTTTGACTAATTTTTCGGAAACGAGCGATCGTATAACATTTTGGTTTGCACTTGTGGGTAGAGCATTCAAATACCTTTCTTTTGATGTGCATTTTGATTGGGTGGGAAATAGTTTTGAAAATACTACTTTTTCGGCAATGGGTTAGCCCACGATTTTCTCGAAAAACTGAAAAAAAATCATTTTTGTGATTTATGCATCAATTGAAAGGTGGGTCGATGCTCTGTATTTTAGTGAAAACCGCATCATGTTTGGAGGCTTGGTTGAGGAAATAGAGCAACCGAAAGATAATTTGTGATGAGCTGGGTCGAAATTCTGTAATTTTACTTTTTGACTAATTTTTCGGAAACGAGCGATCGTATAACATTTTGGTTTGCAGTTGTGGGTAGAGCATTTAAATACCTTTCTTTTGATGTGTATTTTGATTGGGTGGGAAATAGTTTTGAAAATACTACTTTTTTCGGCAAGGGTTAGCCCACGATTTTCTCGAAAAACTGAAAAAACAATCGTTTTTGATATTTATGCATCAATTGAAAGGTGGGTCGATGCTCTGTATTTTAGTGAAAACCGCATCATGTTTGGAGGCTTGGTTGAGGAAATAGAGCAACCGAAAGATAATTTGTGATGAGCTGGTCGAAATTCTGTAATTTTACTTTTTGACTAATTTTTCGGAAACGAGCGATCGTATAACATTTTGGTTTGCAGTTGTGGGTAGAGCATTTAAATACCTTTCTTTTGATGTGCATTTTGATTGGGTGGGAAATAGTTTTGAAAATACTACTTTTTCGGCAATGGGTTAGCCCACGATTTTCTCGAAAAAACTGAAAAAAAATCATTTTTGAGATTTATGCATCAATTGAAAGGTGGGTCGATGCTCTGTATTTTAGTGAAAACCGCATCATGTTTGGAGGCTTGGTTGAGGAAATAGAGCAACCGAAAGATAATTTGTGATGAGCTGGGTCGAAATTCTGTAATTTTACTTTTTGACTAATTTTTCGGAAACGAGCGATCGTATAACATTTTGGTTTGCAGTTGTGGGTAGAGCATTTAAATACCTTTCTTTTGATGTGTATTTTGATTGGGTGGGAAATAGTTTTGAAAATACTACTTTTTTCGGCAAGGGTTAGCCCACGATTTTCTCGAAAAACTGAAAAAAAATCGTTTTTTGAGATTTATGCATCAATTGAAAGGTGGGTCGATGGCTCTGTATTTTAGTGAAAACCGCATCATGTTTGGAGGCTTGGTTGAGGAAATAGAGCAACCGAAAGATAATTTGTGATGAGCTGGGTCGAAATTCTGTAATTTTACTTTTTGACTAATTTTTCGGAAACGAGCGATCGTATAACATTTTGGTTTGCAGTTGTGGGTAGAGCATTTAAATACCTTTCTTTTGATGTGCATTTTTGATTGGGTGGGAAATAGATTTGAAAATGCTACTTTTTCGGCAATGGGTTAGCCCACGATTTTCTCGAAAAACTGAAAAAAAAATCATTTTTGTGATTTATGCATCAATTGAAAGGTGGGTCGATGCTCTGTATTTTAGTGAAAACCGCATCATGTTTGGAGGCTTGGTTGAGGAAATAGAGCAACCGAAAGATAATTTGTGATGAGCTAGGTCGAAATTCTGTAATTTTACTTTTTGACTAATTTTTCGGAAACAACGATCGTATAACATTTTGGTTTGCAGTTTTGGGTAGAGCATTTAAATACCTTTCTTTTGATGTGCATTTTGATTGGGTGGGAAAATAGTTTTGAAAATACTACTTTTTCGGCAATGGGTTAGCCCACGATTTTCTCGAAAAACTGAAAAAAATCATTTTTTAAGATTTATGCATCAATTGAAAGGTGGGTCGATGCTCTGTATTTTAGTGAAAACCGCATCATGTTTGGAGGCTTGGTTGAGGAAATAGAGCAACCGAAAGATAATTTGTGATGAGCTGGGTCGAAATTCTGTAATTTTACTTTTTGACTAATTTTTCGGAAACGAGCGATCGTATAACATTTTGGTTTGCAGTTGTGGGTAGAGCATTTAAATACCTTTCTTTTGATGTGTATTTTGATTGGGTGGGAAATAGTTTTGAAAATACTACTTTTTTCGGCAAGGGTTAGCCCACGATTTTCTCGAAAAACTGAAAAAAAAATCGTTTTTGAGATTTATGCATCAATTGAAAGGTGGGTCGATGCTCTGTATTTTAGTGAAAACCGCATCATGTTTGGAGGCTTGGTTGAGGAAATAGAGCAACCGAAAGATAATTTGTGATGAGCTGGGTCGAAATTCTGTAATTTTACTTTTTGACTAATTTTTCGGAAACGAGCGATCGTATAACATTTTGGTTTGCAGTTGTGGGTAGAGCATTTAAATACCTTTCTTTTGATGTGCAATTTGATTGGGTGGGAAATAGATTTGAAAATGCTACTTTTTCGGCAATGGGTTAGCCCACGATTTTCTCGAAAAACTGAAAAAAAATCATTTTTGTGATTTATGCATCAATTGAAAGGTGGGTCGATGCTCTGTATTTTAGTGACAAACCGCATCGTGTTTGGAGGCTTGGTTGAGGAAATAGAGCAACCGAAAGATAATTTGTGATGAGCTGGGTCGAAATTCTGTAATTTTACTTTTTGACTAATTTTCGGAAACGAGCGATCGTATAACATTTTGGTTTGCAGTTGTGGTAGAGCATTTAAATACCTTTCTTTTGATGTGCATTTTGATTGGGTGGGAAATAGTTTTGAAAATACTACTTTTTCGGCAATGGGTTAGCCCACGATTTTCTCGAAAAACTGAAAAAAAAAATCATTTTTGTGATTTATGCATCAATTGAAAGGTGGGTCGATGCTCTGTATTTTAGTGAAAACCGCATCATGTTTGGAGGCTTGGTTGAGGAAATAGAGCACCGAAAGATAATTTGTGATGAGCTGGGTCGAAATTCTGTAATTTTACTTTTTGACAAATTTTTCGGAAACGAGCGATCGTATAACATTTTGGTTTGCAGTTGTGGGTAGAGCATTTAAATACCTTTCTTTTGATGTGCATTTTGATTGGGTGGGAAATAGATTTGAAAATGCTACTTTTTCGGCAATGGGTTAGCCCACGATTTTCTCGAAAAACTGAAAAAAAATCATTTTTGTGATTTATGCATCAATTGAAAGGTGGGTCGATGCTCTGTATTTTAGTGAAAACCGCATCATGTTTGGAGGCTTGGTTGAGGAAATAGAGCAACCGAAAGATAATTTGTGATGAGCTGGGTCGAAATTCTGTAATTTTACTTTTTGACTAATTTTTCGGAAACGAGCGATCGTATAACATTTTGGTTTGCAGTTGTGGGTAGAGCATTTAAATACCTTTCTTTTGATGTGCATTTTGATTGGGTGGGAAATAGTTTTGAAAATACTACTTTTTTCGGCAAGGGTTAGCCCACGATTTTCTCGAAAAACTGAAAAAAAAAATCATTTTTGAGATTTATGCATCAATTGAAAGGTGGGTCGATGCTCTGTATTTTAGTGAAAACCGCATCATGTTTGGAGGCTTGGTTGAGGAAATAGAGCAACCGAAAGATAATTTGTGATGAGCTGGGTCGAAATTCTGTAATTTTACTTTTTGACTAATTTTTCGGAAACGAGCGATCGTATAACATTTTGGTTTGCAGTTGTGGGTAGAGCATTTAAATACCTTTCTTTTGATGTGCATTTTGATTGGATGGGAAATAGATTTGAAAATGCTACTTTTTCGGCAATGGGTTAGCCCACGATTTTCTCGAAAAACTGAAAAAAAATCATTTTTGAGATTTATGCATCAATTTTTTTTTTTTTTTTTTTTTTTATAATAAGCGCGCACTCAAAAGGGATATATTACCCTTATTATGAATACACAGTGTGAGCACTAGGAAAGGGAGAGAGGGTTTGAAAGGAGATGTCGGTGCACATTGGTTTTGAATTCCTGAATATTGCAATAGCTGGGAAAGACAGAGTGTGGTAAGGGCATTCCACATTCGCATAGTACGGCTAAAGAACGAATCTCTATTACTTGACAGTACGACCGAAGATGGGCTCGAGGGTATATCGATGAGCATTCCTAGAAGCGCGAGTATTACGGTTGAACTGTTTAAGGGGAGGAATGCAGCTGGCTATTTCTCTAGAGCATAAACGAGGGTGAGACAAGAAACATTTCGACGATGTTCAAGTGACGTAAATGATCTTATGATGGTAATATCACCAATCAGTCTAAATGCTCTACGTTCAATACTGTCCAATAGGCTTAAGTAAGTTGCAGGAGCACCAGCCCAGATATGGGAGTTATACTCAAGCTTTGGACGTATATAAGTCTTGTAAATAACAGCCAGATCAGAGGGGGAGAAAAAACTTCTTGCATCGCCTTAGAAAACCCAAACATCTTGCGGCATTTTTGGCGACATCGCGTATGTGATCGTTCCACAAAAGGTGGTTGGTGATACACATACCGAGAATATCGAGATGTTCAGTTTCCTCGATGCAAGTGCCATTTATGGATAATGGCAGGGGGGGTATATTTCGCTTTAACGATACAAGACAGCATTGCGTTTTCGAAGCATTAAATTCCACGCGGTTTCTTATTAACCATTGTACAATGCTGTTTAGGTCGGAATTTAATGAGCTTATCATATTTTGTCGTTGCAGTTCTACATCCGAAGAAGAGGGGTGTGAATCTGAAAACGAATATGAAAAAGCTAAGAGTACTATCGTCAGCGAAACAATGTATTGGATTAGATGTTGCAGACAGGAGATCATTAATAAAAATGAGAAAGAGTGTTGGAGATAGAACAGAGCCCTGGGGCACACCAGCATTTATTTTGTGGTTTTCAGACTTGAATCCATCCAATACAACTTGTATTGAACGATTCGAAAGGTAATTACTGTAGTGTATAGAGAATGTGTTTATTGTATACAGTACCTATATTTATATTTGCTTCTTACATAAATACTTCTATTAAAGACATACTACTATATCTTGTATATACTACTACTATATTAATATCATATAATGTAATGAGAGTGTCTAACACTCAGTAAACTTCACTTGCTAATAGTCGCTCTAACTTGTAACATCATTTGTATTACCTATTTAATTGTACCATATTCTATAATAAATTTAAGTTGAATTAAGCTGGTTGCATTTAATTTCCAACAAACACAATAAATTGGCGACGAGGACTTTTTATTTTAAAGTGTTTAAGCTTTGCCACTCGAATTTAAAGATCTAAAAAAAAATATAAAAAAATGACCGAAAAACTATTAGTCTAACAATTTTTCGAATTGTTAAGAAGACAACAGTCTTGGATGGAAACGGTTATTAAAGATCAAAAAGAGATTGTTAATAAAGTCTTAATTAAATCATCGAGTGCAGAAGGTGGTGCAAGTGCGATAAGTGCAGTTCCAGCGTTTTGCTAAGTTCGATAAAACTAAGCAGACTTGGAAGTCTTATCTGAATCAGTTAAACCAGCATTTCAGTGCGTACAGTGTGACCGAAGACAACCAAAAAAGAGCATTTTTTCTTTCATGGGCAGGCTCAGATTTGTATGATCTCACACAAAATTTATTTTCGGGAAAAAAGATAGAAGAAGAGACATATGAGACAATCGTAGAGAAATTGACAGAACATTTTGCAGAAAGAACCCATGTGCTTGCCGCTCGTTTTAGTTTTTTTCAAATGCGCATGAAAGAAGGGCAAAAGTATGCGGAATGGTTAGCGGGTTTGCGTGGTGCCGCTAGAGACTGTAATTTTGTATGTGAAAAGACAACGTGTAAAGAACCATTCGTTGACAATTTATTACGGGATATTATAGTTCTCCATACACCACATGATGTAGTTCGATCAGCTGCTTTACAAAAACCTAACCCAACTTTGGCAGACGTATATGCTATAGCTGAAACGTATGAATCTACCCAAAAATCGGTGCTCGCTATTAAAGGAGATTCCTCGTGTCAAGTTCATCAAGTAAATTTTTCAAAAAACTGTAGATCGCGCTCGGCGTTCCAAATCGTGTTCTTCTCGAAAACAAATAATAATTTTCAATCTGCTCAAAGAAATCAAGACGTTTCGCGCTCATGCCCTGGTTGTAATGTCCGTCATCTTCGCGCTGAATGCCCCGTTCGCAAAGCTACTTGTCGTGTATGTGGACAGATAGGTCACATTTCCTCCGTGTGTCGTGAAAAAACAAAAAATAATGTCGGGAAAATACAAAATAAAAACCAGAATCGACAACCAGCTAAAAGTAATCGGCAAGAAAACATTTATACCATTGAAGCTGTTCAAGGGACCTCAGACAATGTCATTTGCCATCAAATGAAGCAGGAAGGGAAGGTATTATTTGTGTCTTTTGTTATAAACGGTATCTCTTTACAGTTCCAGCTTGATACCGGAGCAACGTGTTCCATGATTGGTCTCAAAGCATATAGGCAGCTAGGTGAACCTGAATTAAAACATACAAACCAAATTTTAAAAGCGTATGGAAACCAACTTGTCCCTATTAAAGGAGCTACCTGTGTGAGCGTTAGCTGGAAAAATAATGTCCACAAGTTGCCGTTCATAGTAACCGATATGGAGGAAGGTTCAAGTATCATGGGAATGGATTGGTTTCAAACACTAAAATTTTCGATAAGCTGTTGCAATATGATTGAGGAACCATCTACGTTGCTGGCTGCTGCTCTCAAATGCTAACTTGGATAAAATGGTAAGAGATGTGTGTTCACGATTTCCTGAGGTTTTTTCCCCAGAGCTAGGTTGCTGTAAGGATTTTAAAGCTAAATTGTTTTCTGAAGCCAGGAGCCCGTCCAAAGTTTTGCAAACCACGTCCCCTTCCTTTTGCCTTAATGGAGCCCGTAAAGGCTGAGCTTGATCGTCTTGTTAAAGCTGGCGTATTGATGCCTGTAGATTTCAGTGAATGGGCAGCACCCATTGTTGTAGTGCAAAAACCAGTCAGAGCAGCCTCCGAATTTGCGGAGATTTCAAGATAGGTGTGAATCCTCAGCTGGATGTAGCTAGACATCCAATGCCGCGTTTTGAAGAAATATGCCATAAGTTGAAAGGGGGCCAGCATTTCACTATAATTGACCTTTCTGAAGCGTACTTTCAGGTTGCCGTTCACGATGATTCAAAGCCTATACTGGTTATAAATACGCCTTTTGGACTGCTACGTTTTGAGAGGTTACCACCAGGAGTTGCTAGTGCACCAGGAATTTTCCAGAGCCTAATCGAACAAGTAATAGGAGGAATGGATCATTGTGCAGCATTTGTTGATGACTTGATTGTCACTGGTCGCAATCCAACTGAGCATTGCCAAAATTTGGAGGAGCTTTTACACCGTTTTTCTGCCAATGGATTACGCTGCAACATTACGAAATGTAAGTTTGCCCAATCTAGTGTTAGGTACTTAGGACACCAAATAGATTCTGAAGGAGTAAGTCCATTGGAAGATAGAGTGGAAGCCATTAATAAAATGAAACAACCTACCAATTTAGGAGAGCTGCAAGCTTTTTTAGGGAAAATAAATTATTATGGGAAGTTTTTAAAGGATTTTTCTTCAAAATCTGCTCCGCTTAATGAGCTTCGAAGAAATCAGTACCTTTTATATGGACAGAACGACAACAAAAATGCATTTCAAAGCCTGAAACGCAGTATTGTGGACGCAACCAAGCTAGTGCACTTTAGAGATGACTACCCGCTTATACTAGCATGTGATGCTTCGTCTTATGGTATAGGTGCCGTTTTGCTGCATAGGTATCCTGATAGAACCGAGCGTCCGATTGCTCACGCCTCTAAAACCCTCAATGATGCTCAGAAAAAATACAGCCAGGTGGAAAAAGAAGCGCTATCAATTATCTTTGGTGTTCAAAAATTTCACCAATATGTTTATGGCAGGCGCTTTGAACTAATAACTGACCATAAGCCACTTTTAAGTCTTTTTCATCCACAGAAACAGCTTCCAGTGATGACTGCTCATAGGCTTCAGAGATGGGCCATCATACTTATGTATACGAATATTCAATCAGGTATAAGCCAACGCTTGCACATGGTAATGCAGATGCGCTCTCACGTTTACCTGCTGGCTCTGATCAGATGTTTGATAATTCAGAGGCATGTCTGGAAGCAACGCTGGAGCTGGATGAAGATATTTCAAATTTTCCGTTAAATGCTAAGCTTATTGCAAAAATGACACTAAAGGATCCAGTTCTTAAAAAGATTCTAGAATTTGTTGAAACAGGTTGGCCAGAAACCTCAAAAAACTTGGAGCCTTCTCTGAAGCCATACTTTGCTCGGAGGTTTGCTCTTACGTTTCACAATGGAGTTCTTGTTTATCAAACAAATCATATCAGAGTTGTTATACCTTCTTGTTTGCAGGACCGAGTTTTCAAACTATTACATGCAGGACATTGGGGAGTTGTGAGGACCAAGCAACTTTCACGCCTTCATTGCTGGTGGCCAGCCTTGGATGAGTACATTGAGAGGAGCATAAGCCAATGTGAGCCTTGTCAACAAAACAGTAGTAGACCGAAACAGGAATTCGCCAGCTGGCCAACTCCTCAAAATGCTTGGAGTAGAGTACATGTGGACTTTGCTGGTCCATTTTTGAATCGTATGTACTTTATTTGTGTAGATGCCCTGAGTAACTTTCCGTATGTTGTCGAAATGGGGTCAACGACATCTGAGGCAACAATAAAAGCTCTTCAAAATATATTCGCTATCGAAGGTTTGCCAGATACACTTGTTTCTGATAACGGAAGCCAATTTTCTTCCTGTTTGCAGAGTTTTGCCATGAATTGGGTATCGTTCACATTAAAAACTGCGCCATTTCATCCAGCTTCAAATGGTGAAGCCGAGAGAATGGTGCGGACGTTTAAAACTGCTATACAAAAACAAATTTCTGAAGGTGTCAATGAAAGAGATGCTTTATTAACTTTTTTGACTTCTTACAGATCAACACCAAATGTCACAGGCAAGTCACCATCTGAGCTTTTACATGGTCGACCAATGCGTTCCTTGCTTTCTCAACTGAAGCCGATGTCAAAGCCTGATATCAAAACAGTTTCTGCAAAGTTCCACCCAGAGCAGCAAGTATTTATCCGTAATTACGCCCGAGGCCCGAAGTGGATTACAGGTGTTGTTCAAACTAAGATCGGGAGGAAGATGTATCAGGTGAAAACGTCAAAAGGCACTGTACGTCGACATCAGAACCAAATGCGTGGTGTGTTATCTTCAAAGAATTCGATGCCGGCCAACGTCTAATTGACAACACTAGAACGACAAGTCCGCAGTTGGAAGTTGATAACCGACCTTCTACATCAGTGCCTCCTCAAAGTATTTTAAAGCCAATTGAGTTGAGGAGATCTACCAGGCCATCAAAACCTACCGTCAGATTCCAGTCCACGGAAACACTTAGAAACAGAAGACGTTGAAGCTAAGAAGGGAGGAGTGTAGTGTATAGAGAATGTGTTTATTGTATACAGTACCTATATTTATATTTGCTTCTTACATAAATACTTCTATTAAAGACATACTACTATATCTTTGTATATACTACTACTATATTAATATCATAATAATGTAATGAGAGTGTCTAACACTCAGTAAACTTCACTTGCTAATAGTCGCTCTAACTTGTAACATCATTTGTATTACCTATTTAATTGTACCATAATTCTATAATAAATTTAAGTTGAATTAAGCTGGTTGCATTTAATTTCCAACAAATTTAATTTCCAACAAATCCAATGAAGGAGGGATTCATGCAAACCGAAAGCACGCATTTTCGATAAGAGAGCCTGATGCCAAACCCTATCAAATGCTTTTGAAATATCAAGTGCAATAATCTTACTTTCTCCAAAACTATGTAAAGATTTGTTCCACTGTTCGGTGAGATGAACCATGAGATCACCAGTGGACCTATTGCTACGAAAGCCATACTGTCGGTCATTAAGAAGCTTCCGTTCTTCAAGATATTTCTTGAGCTGATAATTAATCAGCGTTTCCATGACCTTGGAAAGAAGGGACGTAAGTGCAATCGGTCGATAATTAGACGGTGAGGAAGATTCGCCTTTTTTGGGAATAGGCTGGACAAATGCGGTTTTCCATCCGCTCGGAACGAGACCTGAGGAGTAGGACAGATGAAAAAGCTTACGCAGTGGTTTTGCCAGCGATGAAGAACACCTCTTCAGAACAATAGCGGGGATACCATCCGGACCAGCAGATTTGTGTATGTTAAGATCTTTTAGGACTCTCACTACAGTACGAGTGCGAAAAAAGATTTGCCCCATAGAATCATTAACTCGCTCAAGTACAGGCGGAGTCATAACACTCACTGGCAGCGTTGAATTGGCGGCGAACTGCCTAGCAAAGAGATTTGCTTTCTCTAAAGAGCTAACAAATGGAGTGTCATTCACAACGAGCGTAGGAACCGAGGAAGAGGAAGAATTCCTCATATTTTTTACAAATGACCAAAAATTTTTACTGCCTTTGGGACATTGCAGAATTTTTTGCCGAAATTTTTTGGTCATGTAAAAATTTGGTCCGTCGAATATGTGCATTGCAGGCCTTCCTGGCTTGCTTGAACTTATTCCGGTTTTCCTCAGTTGGATTGGCTTTAAAACAACGGAAACTTACCTTCTTGACCCTAATAACCTCTTTACAGCTCGCATCGAACCATGCGTTTTCCTTAGGTCTGATGCTTTTAACCCTATTCGGGATAAAAGTTCTCATTCCCAGGAGAATCAAACTTGTGATCATATCAGCGCTGGCGTCAACGTCACTATCGAGGAAGCATAGTGACCAGTTAAAGATCCTGAAGTAGTTATTGAGACCGTCCCAGTTGGCTTTCTCGTATTGCCAAACGGTTCTCTTAGGAGCTCTTTCTTTAACTGGAGAGTTTTTACACGAGAAATTTGCTGATATGACACAATGGTCAGATGTGCCTAGAGGAGATAGGACACTAATAGTGTACTTACCAGGGTCAGAGGTAAGAAACAAGTCAAGAGTGTTTTCTGCTCGACCTACCACGTCCGATATTCGAGTGGGCTCGTTGACCAGCTGAGTTAGGTGGTTTAACTCAGCGAAGATCTCAGCACACACTCCTTCTGGTGTTGACTGGCCCGAATGTTGAAGCCATGAAGAATTGTGTACATTGAAATCGCCCGTAACAACGATTTCAGTGCGAGGATAGGACGAAACAATTCTTTGGATGGAATCAGACAAAGCATCAAATTCACGAGAAGTTGATACTCTGTCAAGATTTGGGCTTCGATAAAGGAAGCAATAGTGAATGATTTGCTTATTCACGGAAAATTTAAACCACATAAAATTGAAAAAAGAATTTGTGCAGGGACCATATTGTGGCAAAAACTGATAAGCAACATCATTCCTAATGTAAATGGCGAGACCATGGTGGGAAAAGAATAATGGCACCAAGTTATACCCTTGAATAAAGAATTCAGTGGGATCAGAATCCTCACCCACTGGGTTTCACTTAGTGCCAATACAGCTGGCCTGTTTTAAAGCAGTATGGGAGTACACAGAAAGAAAATTCGATCTAAGCCCACGAATATTACAATAATCTACCCTGAAATTACCAGCCATTGCAAATAAAAGAAACACAAAAACCAACACAGACGAAGACTATAAGAAAAATATTACTGAGTTGAACCACAGAATGCTGTTCGATACACGCCACTACTAGTGTTATGCCTTAGTAGTGACAAGAATCGAATCCGGCCCTGTTAGTTCAAAACAGTAAAATTTTTGTTGTCAACAATCTGTTATCAACAATGACGTAGTCTGTGTATCAATTGCATTAGTTATTAAACACAATGCAATTTGATACACAAGCTAAGCCATGCGACTGTACGAGAAAAGGGGAAAGTGAAGGATGGTACTCACTGTGCTATGTTGAGTTGGCTTATCATGATAATGTATTATTTTTTTTTTTGTTGGTTGTTTGTTGTTTTTGCTTTATTGTAGTTGATTTGGTGTGGCGTGGTTTATTGTTTTTCTATTTTTTTGTTGTTTTTTTTTATCACTGTTAATATTTTATTTGCTATTTTTTTTTTGTTTATGTTCTTATTTGTTTCTTTTTGTTCTGTGTTAACATTTAAAATATGAATGGGAAATAATTAAACACATATCACGATTAGGCACAAGACTCGAACAAGACGCGCATGGGCAACGGACGCACAACACAGAGGGGACCTTCCCCAACGAAAGTTCACTGACGACTGAAAGTTGGGTCGAAATTCTGTAATTTTACTTTTTGACTGATTTTTCGGAAACGAGCGATCGTATAACATTTTGGTTTGCAGTTGTGGGTAGAGCATTTAAATACTCTCTTTTGATGTGCATTTGGATTGGGTGGGAAATAGTTTTGAAAATGCTTCTTTTTCGGCAATGGGTTAGCCCACGATTTTCGATTTTCTCGAAAAACTGAAAAAAAAATCATTTTTGTGATTTATGCATCAATTGAAAGGTGGGTCGATGCTCTGTATTTTAGTGAAAACCGCATCATGTTTGGAGGCTTGGTTGAGGAAATAGAGCAACCGAAAGATAATTTGTGATGAGCTGGGTCGAAATTCTGTAATTTTTACTTTTTGACTAATTTTTCGGAAACGAGCGATCGTATAACATTTTGGTTTGCAGTTGTGGGTAGAGCATTTAAATACCTTTCTTTTGATGTGCATTTTGATTGGGTGGGAAATAGATTTGAAAATGCTACTTTTTCGGCAATGGGTTAGCCCACGATTTTCTCGAAAAACTGAAAAAAAATCATTTTTGTGATTTATGCATCAATTGAAAGGTGGGTCGATGCTCTGTATTTTAGTGAAAACCGCATCATGTTTGGAGGCTTGGTTGAGGAAATAGAGCAACCGAAAGATAATTTGTGATGAGCTGGGTCGAAATTCTGTAATTTTACTTTTT